>NW_027365875.1:0-89419 GCF_046119375.1 Phyllobates terribilis | reverse complement strand
AGGAGCAGGAAAAAGCAAAAAATTTCAGAATTGCACCTTGCAATGCGGAGAAATTACTGTTTGTGCATTTACAATATTCATTGATTTTTGCCATTGAAAAACATCATGTTATTCATATACCAGAAATGTTTGAAGCTACTGACTGAATGAAAGGAGCTGGCATCTCACTCTCTTTGAATCTTCTTTATCATACTAAGAGGAGCAGGAAAAAGCAAAAAATTTCAGAATTGCACCTTGCAATGCGGAGAAATTACTGTTTGTGCATTTACAATATTCATTGATTTTTGCCATTGAAAAACGTCCAGAAATGATTGAAGCTACTGACTGAATGAAAGGAGCTGGCCTCTCACTCTCTTTGAATCTTCTTTATCATGCTAAGAGGAGCAGGAAAAAGCAAAAAATTTCAGAATTGCACCTTGCAATGCGGAGAAATTACTGTTTGTGCATTTACAATATTCATTGATTTTTGCCATTGAAAAACGTCCAGAAATGATTGAAGCTACTGACTGAATGAAAGGAGCTGGCATCTCACTCTCTTTGAATCTTCTTTATCATGCTAAGAGGAGCAGGAAAAAGCAAAAATTTCAGAATTGCACCTTGCAATGCGGAGAAATTACTGTTTGTGCATTTACAATATTCATTGATTTTTGCCATTGAAAAACATCATGTTATTCATATACCAGAAATGTTTGAAGCTACTGACTGAATGAAAGGAGCTGGCATCTCACTCTCTTTGAATCTTCTTTATCATGCTAAGAGGAGCAGGAAAAAGCAAAAAATTTCAGAATTGCACCTTGCAATGCGAAGAAATTACTGTTTGTGCATTTACAATATTCATTGATTTTTGCCATTGAAAAACATCATGTTATTCATATACCAGAAATGTTTGAAGCTACTGACTGAATGAAAGGAGCTGGCATCTCACTCTCTTTGAATCTTCTTTATCATGCTAAGAGGAGCAGGAAAAAGCAAAAAATTTCAGAATTGCACCTTGCAATGCGGAGAAATTACTGTTTGTGCATTTACAATATTCATTGATTTTTGCCATTGAAAAACGTCCAGAAATGATTGAAGCTACTGACTGAATGAAAGGAGCTGGCATCTCACTCTCTTTGAATCTTCTTTATCATGCTAAGAGGAGCAGGAAAAAGCAAAAAATTTCAGAATTGCACCTTGCAATGCGGAGAAATTACTGTTTGTGCATTTACAATATTCATTGATTTTTGCCATTGAAAAACATCAAGTTATTCATATACCAGAAATGATTGAAGCTACTGACTGAATGAAAGGAGCTGGCATCTCACTCTCTTTGAATCTTCTTTATCATGCTAAGAGGAGCAGGAAAAAGCAAAAAATTTCAGAATTGCACCTTGCAATGCGGAGAAATTACTGTTTGTGCATTTACAATATTCATTGATTTTTGCCATTGAAAAACGTCCAGAAATGATTGAAGCTACTGACTGAATGAAAGGAGCTGGCATCTCACTCTCTTTGAATCTTCTTTATCATGCTAAGAGGAGCAGGAAAAAGCAAAAAATTTCAGAATTGCACCTTGCAATACGGAGAAATTACTGTTTGTGCATTTACAATATTCATTGATTTTTGCCATTGAAAAACGTCCAGAAATGATTGAAGCTACTGACTGAATGAAAGGAGCTGGCATCTCAGTCTCTTTGAATCTTCTTTATCATGCTAAGAGGAGCAGGAAAAAGCAAAAAATTTCAGAATTGCACCTTGCAATGCGGAGAAATTACTGTTTGTGCATCTACAATATTCATTGATTTTTGCCATTGAAAAACATCATGTTATTCATATACCAGAAATGTTTGAAGCTACTGACTGAATGAAAGGAGCTGGCATCTCACTCTATTTGAATCTTCTTTATCATGCTAAGAGGAGCAGGAAAAAGCAAAAAATTTCAGAATTGCACCTTGCAATGCGGAGAAATTACTGTTTGTGCATTTACAATATTCATTGATTTTTGCCATTGAAAAATGTCCAGAAATGATTGAAGCTACTGACTGAAAGGAGCTGGCATCTCACTCTCTTTGAATCTTCTTTATCATGCTAAGAGGAGCAGGAAAAAGCAAAAAATTTCAGAATTGCACCTTGCAATGCGGAGAAATTACTGTTTGTGCATTTACAATATTCATTGATTTTTGCCATTGAAAAACGTCCAGAAATGATTGAAGCTACTGACTGAATGAAAGGAGCTGGCATCTCACTCTCTTTGAATCTTCTTTATCATGCTAAGAGGAGCAGGAAAAAGCAAAAAAATTCAGAATTGCACCTTCCAATGCGGAGAAATTACTGTTTGTGCATTTACAATATTCATTGATTTTTGCCATTGAAAAACATGTTTTTCATATACCAGAAATGTTTGAAGCTACTGACTGAATGAAAGGAGCTGGCATCTCACTCTCTTTGAATCTTCTTTATCATGCTAGGATTAACAGGAAAAAGCTAAAAATTTCAGAATTGCACCGTGCAATGTGGAGATATTACTGTTTGTGCATTTACAATATTCATTGATTTTTGCGATTGAAAAACATGTTTTTCATATACCAGAAATGTTTGAAGCTACTGACTGAATGAAAGGAGCTGGCATCTCACTCTCTTTGAATCTTCTTTATCATGCTAGGATTAGCAGGAAAAAGCAAAAAATTTCAGAATTGCACCTTGCAATGTGGAGATATTACTGTTTGTGCATTTACAATATTCATTGATTTTTGCCATTGAAAAACATGTTTTTCATATACCAGAAATGTTTGAAGCTACTGACTGAATGAAAGGAGCTGGCATCTCACTCTCTTTGAATCTTCTTTATCATGCTAGGATTAACAGGAAAAAGCTAAAAATTTCAGAATTGCACCGTGCAATGTGGAGATATTACTGTTTGTGCATTTACAATATTCATTGATTTTTGCCATTGAAAAACATGTTTTTCATATACCAGAAATGTTTGAAGCTACTGACTGAATGAAAGGAGCTGGCATCTCACTCTCTTTGAATCTTCTTTATCATGCTAGGATTAGCAGGAAAAAGCAAAAAATTTCAGAATTGCACCTTGCAATGTGGAGATATTACTGTTTGTGCATTTACAATATTCATTGATTTTTGCCATTGAAAAACATGTTTTTCATATACCAGAAATGTTTGAAGCTACTGACTGAATGAAAGGAGCTGGCATCTCACTCTCTTTGAATCTTCTTTATCATGCTAGGATTAACAGGAAAAAGCAAAAAATTTCAGAATTGCACCTTGCAATGTGGAGATATTACTGTTTGTGCATTTACAATATTCATTGATTTTTGCCATTGAAAAACGTTTTTCATATACCAGAAATGTTTGAAGCTACTGACTGAATGAAAGGAGCTGGCATCTCACTCTCTTTGAATCTTCTTTATCATGCTAGGATTAACAGGAAAAAGCTAAAAATTTCAGAATTGCACCGTGCAATGTTGAGATATTACTGTTTGTGCATTTACAATATTCATTGATTTTTGCCATTGAAAAACATGTTTTTCATATACCAGAAATGTTTGAAGCTACTGACTGAATGAAAGGAGCTGGCATCTCACTCTCTTTGAATCTTCTTTATCATGCTAGGATTAGCAGGAAAAAGCAAAAAATTTCAGAATTGCACCTTGCAATGTGGAGATATTACTGTTTGTGCATTTACAATATTCATTGATTTTTGCCATTGAAAAACATGTTTTTCATATACCAGAAATGTTTGAAGCTACTGACTGAATGAAAGGAGCTGGCATCTCACTCTCTTTGAATCTTCTTTATCATGCTAGGATTAACAGGAAAAAGCAAAGAATTTCAGAATTGCACCTTGCAATGTGGAGATATTACTGTTTGTGCATTTACAATATTCATTGATTTTTGCCATTGAAAAACATGTTTTTCATATACCAGAAATGTTTGAAGCTACTGACTGAATGAAAGGAGCTGGCATCTCACTCTCTTTGAATCTTCTTTATCATGCTAGGATTAACAGGAAAAAGCTAAAAATTTCAGAATTGCACCGTGCAATGTGGAGATATTACTGTTTGTGCATTTACAATATTCATTGATTTTTGCCATTGAAAAACATGTTTTTCATATACCAGAAATGTTTGAAGCTACTGACTGAATGAAAGGAGCTGGCATCTCACTCTCTTTGAATCTTCTTTATCATGCTAGGATTAGCAGGAAAAAGCAAAAAATTTCAGAATTGCACCTTGCAATGTGGAGATATTACTGTTTGTGCATTTACAATATTCATTGATTTTTGCCATTGAAAAACATGTTTTTCATATACCAGAAATGTTTGAAGCTACTGACTGAATGAAAGGAGCTGGCATCTCACTCTCTTTGAATCTTCTTTATCATTCTAGGATTAACAGGAAAAAGCAAAAAATTTCAGAATTGCACCTTGCAATGTGGAGATATTACTGTTTGTGCATTTACAATATTCATTGATTTTTGCCATTGAAAAACATGTTTTTCATATACCAGAAATGTTTGAAGCTACTGACTGAATGAAAGGAGCTGGCATCTCACTCTCTTTGAATCTTCTTTATCATGCTAGGATTAACAGGAAAAAGCTAAAAATTTCAGAATTGCACCGTGCAATGTGGAGATATTACTGTTTGTGCATTTACAATATTCATTGATTTTTGCCATTGAAAAACATGTTTTTCATATACCAGAAATGTTTGAAGCTACTGACTGAATGAAAGGAGCTGGCATCTCACTCTGAATCTTCTTTATCATGCTAGGATTAGCAGGAAAAAGCAAAAAATTTCAGAATTGCACCTTGCAATGTGGAGATATTACTGTTTGTGCATTTACAATATTCATTGATTTTTGCCATTGAAAAACATGTTTTTCATATACCAGAAATGTTTGAAGCTACTGACTGAATGAAAGGAGCTGGCATCTCACTCTCTTTGAATCTTCTTTATCATGCTAGGATTAACAGGAAAAAGCTAAAAATTTCAGAATTGCACCGTGCAATGTGGAGATATTACTGTTTGTGCATTTACAATATTCATTGATTTTTGCCATTGAAAAACATGTTTTTCATATACCAGAAATGTTTGAAGCTACTGACTGAATGAAAGGAGCTGGCATCTCACTCTCTTTGAATCTTCTTTATCATGCTAGGATTAGCAGGAAAAAGCAAAAAATTTCAGAATTGCACCTTGCAATGTGGAGATATTACTGTTTGTGCATTTACAATATTCATTGATTTTTGCCATTGAAAAACATGTTTTTCATATACCAGAAATGTTTGAAGCTACTGACTGAATGAAAGGAGCTGGCATCTCACTCTCTTTGAATCTTCTTTATCATGCTAGGATTAACAGGAAAAAGCAAAGAATTTCAGAATTGCACCTTGCAATGTGGAGATATTACTGTTTGTGCATTTACAATATTCATTGATTTTTGCCATTGAAAAACATGTTTTTCATATACCAGAAATGTTTGAAGCTACTGACTGAATGAAAGGAGCTGGCATCTCACTCTCTTTGAATCTTCTTTATCATGCTAGGATTAACAGGAAAAAGCTAAAAATTTCAGAATTGCACCGTGCAATGTGGAGATATTACTGTTTGTGCATTTACAATATTCATTGATTTTTGCCATTGAAAAACATGTTTTTCATATACCAGAAATGTTTGAAGCTACTGACTGAATGAAAGGAGCTGGCATCTCACTCTCTTTGAATCTTCTTTATCATGCTAGGATTAGCAGGAAAAAGCAAAAAATTTCAGAATTGCACCTTGCAATGTGGAGATATTACTGTTTGTGCATTTACAATATTCATTGATTTTTGCCATTGAAAAACATGTTTTTCATATACCAGAAATGTTTGAAGCTACTGACTGAATGAAAGGAGCTGGCATCTCACTCTCTTTGAATCTTCTTTATCATGCTAGGATTAACAGGAAAAAGCTAAAAATTTCAGAATTGCACCGTGCAATGTGGAGATATTACTGTTTGTGCATTTACAATATTCATTGATTTTTGCCATTGAAAAACATGTTTTTCATATACCAGAAATGTTTGAAGCTACTGACTGAATGAAAGGAGCTGGCATCTCACTCTCTTTGAATCTTCTTTATCATGCTAGGATTAGCAGGAAAAAGCAAAAAATTTCAGAATTGCACCTTGCAATGTGGAGATATTACTGTTTGTGCATTTACAATATTCATTGATTTTTGCCATTGAAAAACGTTTTTCATATACCAGAAATGTTTGAAGCTACTGACTGAATGAAAGGAGCTGGCATCTCACTCTCTTTGAATCTTCTTTATCATGCTAGGATTAACAGGAGAAAGCTAAAAATTTCAGAATTGCACCGTGCAATGTTGAGATATTACTGTTTGTGCATTTACAATATTCATTGATTTTTGCCATTGAAAAACATGTTTTTCATATACCAGAAATGTTTGAAGCTACTGACTGAATGAAAGGAGCTGGCATCTCACTCTCTTTGAATCTTCTTTATCATGCTAGGATTAGCAGGAAAAAGCAAAAAATTTCAGAATTGCACCTTGCAATGTGGAGTTATTACTGTTTGTGCATTTACAATATTCATTGATTTTTGCCATTGAAAAACATGTTTTTCATATACCAGAAATGTTTGAAGCTACTGACTGAATGAAAGGAGCTGGCATCTCACTCTCTTTGAATCTTCTTTATCATGCTAGGATTAACAGGAAAAAGCTAAAAATTTCATAATTGCACCGTGCAATGTGGAGATATTACTGTTTGTGCATTTACAATATTCATTGATTTTTGCCATTGAAAAACATGTTTTTCATATACCAGAAATGTTTGAAGCTACTGACTGAATGAAAGGAGCTGGCATCTCACTCTCTTTGAATCTTCTTTATCATGCTAGGATTAGCAGGAAAAAGCAAAAAATTTCAGAATTGCACCTTGCAATGTGGAGATATTATTGTTTGTGCATTTACAATATTCATTGATTTTTGCCATTGAAAAACATGTTTTTCATATACCAGAAATGTTTGAAGCTACTGACTGAATGAAAGGAGCTGGCATCTCACTCTCTTTGAATCTTCTTTATCATGCTAGGATTAACAGGAAAAAGCTAAAAATTTCAGAATTGCACCGTGCAATGTGGAGATATTACTGTTTGTGCATTTACAATATTCATTGATTTTTGCCATTGAAAAACATGTTTTTCATATACCAGAAATGTTTGAAGCTACTGACTGAATGAAAGGAGCTGGCATCTCACTCTCTTTGAATCTTCTTTATCATGCTAGGATTAGCAGGAAAAAGCAAAAAATTTCAGAATTGCACCTTGCAATGTGGAGATATTACTGTTTGTGCATTTACAATATTCATTGATTTTTGCCATTGAAAAACATGTTTTTCATATACCAGAAATGTTTGAAGCTACTGACTGAATGAAAGGAGCTGGCATCTCACTCTCTTTGAATCTTCTTTATCATGCTAGGATTAACAGGAAAAAGCAAAAAATTTCAGAATTGCACCTTGCAATGTGGAGATATTACTGTTTGTGCATTTACAATATTCATTGATTTTTGCCATTGAAAAACATGTTTTTCATATACCAGAAATGTTTGAGGCTACTGACTGAATGAAAGGAGCTGGCATCTCACTCTCTTTGAATCTTCTTTATCATGCTAGGATTAACAGGAAAAAGCTAAAAATTTCAGAATTGCACCGTGCAATGTTGAGATATTACTGTTTGTGCATTTACAATATTCATTGATTTTTGCCATTGAAAAACATGTTTTTCATATACCAGAAATGTTTGAAGCTACTGACTGAATGAAAGGAGCTGGCATCTCACTCTCTTTGAATCTTCTTTATCATGCTAGGATTAGCAGGAAAAAGCAAAAAATTTCAGAATTGCACCTTGCAATGTGGAGATATTACTGTTTGTGCATTTACAATATTCATTGATTTTTGCCATTGAAAAACATGTTTTTCATATACCAGAAATGTTTGAAGCTACTGACTGAATGAAAGGAGCTGGCATCTCACTCTCCTTGAATCTTCTTTATCATGCTAGGATTAACAGGAAAAAGCTAAAAATTTCATAATTGCACCGTGCAATGTGGAGATATTACTGTTTGTGCATTTACAATATTCATTGATTTTTGCCATTGAAAAACATGTTTTTCATATACCAGAAATGTTTGAAGCTACTGACTGAATGAAAGGAGCTGGCATCTCACTCTCTTTGAATCTTCTTTATCATGCTAGGATTAGCAGGAAAAAGCAAAAAATTTCAGAATTGCACCTTGCAATGTGGAGATATTACTGTTTGTGCATTTACAATATTCATTGATTTTTGCCATTGAAAAACATGTTTTTCATATACCAGAAATGTTTGAAGCTACTGACTGAATGAAAGGAGCTGGCATCTCACTCTCTTTGAATCTTCTTTATCATGCTAGGATTAACAGGAAAAAGCTAAAAATTTCAGAATTGCACCGTGCAATGTGGAGATATTACTGTTTGTGCATTTACAATATTCATTGATTTTTGCCATTGAAAAACATGTTTTTCATATACCAGAAATGTTTGAAGCTACTGACTGAATGAAAGGAGCTGGCATCTCACTCTCTTTGAATCTTCTTTATCATGCTAAGAGGAGCAGGAAAAAGCAAAAAATTTCAGAATTGCACCTTGCAATGCGGAGAAATTACTGTTTGTGCATTTACAATATTCATTGATTTTTGCCATTGAAAAACGTCCAGAAATGATTGAAGCTACTGACTGAATGAAAGGAGCTGGCATCTCACTCTCTTTGAATCTTCTTTATCATGCTAAGAGGAGCAGGAAAAAGCAAAAAATTTCAGAATTGCACCTTGCAATGCGGAGAAATTACTGTTTGTGCATTTACAATATTCATTGATTTTTGCCATTGAAAAACATCCAGAAATGATTGAAGCTACTGACTGAATGAAAGGAGCTGGCATCTCACTCTCTTTGAATCTTCTTTATCATGCTAAGAGGAGCAGGAAAAAGCAAAAAATTTCAGAATTGCACCTTGCAATGCGGAGAAATTACTGTTTGTGCATCTACAATATTCATTGATTTTTGCCGTTGAAAAACGTCCAGAAATGATTGAAGCTACTGACTGAATGAAAGGAGCTGGCATCTCACTCTCTTTGAGTCTTCTTTACCATGCTAAGAGGAGCAGGAAAAAGCAAAAAATTTCAGAATTGCACCTTGCAATGCGGAGAAATTACTGTTTGTGCATTTACAATATTCATTGATTTTTGCCATTGAAAAACGTCCAGAAATGATTGAAGCTACTGACTGAATGAAAGGAGCTGGCATCTCACTCTCTTTGAATCTTCTTTATCATGCTAAGAGGAGCAGGAAAAAGCAAAAAATTTCAGAATTGCACCTTGCAATGCAGAGAAATTACTGTTTGTGCATTTACAATATTCATTGATTTTTGCCATTGAAAAACATCATGTTATTCATATACCAGAAATGATTGAAGCTACTGACTGAATGAAAGGAGCTGGCATATCACTCTCTTTGAATCTTCTTTATCATGCTAAGAGGAGCAGGAAAAAGCAAAAAATTTCAGAATTGCACCTTGCAATGCGGAGAAATTACTGATTGTGCATTTACAATATTCATTGATTTTTGCCATTGAAAAACGTCCAGAAATGATTGAAGCTACTGACTGAATGAAAGGAGCTGGCATCTCACTCTCTGAATCTTCTTTATCATGCTAAGAGGAGCAGGAAAAAGCAAAACATTTCAGAATTGCACCTTGCAATGCGGAGAAATTACTGTTTGTGCATTTACAATATTCATTGATTTTTGCCATTGAAAAACGTCCAGAAATGATTGAAGCTACTGACTGAATGAAAGGAGCTCTCATCTCACTCTCTTTGAATCTTCTTTATCATGCTAAGAGGAGCAGGAAAAAGCAAAAAATTTCAGAATTGCACCTTGCAATGCGGAGAAATTACTGTTTGTGCATTTACAATATTCATTGATTTTTGCCATTGAAAAACATCATGTTATTCATATACCAGAAATGTTTGAAGCTACTGACTGAATGAAAGGAGCTGGCATCTCACTCTCTTTGAATCTTCTTTATCATGCTAAGAGGAGCAGGAAAAAGCAAAAAATTTCAGAATTGCACCTTCAATGCGGAGAAATTACTGTTTGTGCATTTACAATATTCATTGATTTTTGCCATTGAAAAACGTCCAGAAATGATTGAAGCTACTGACTGAATGAAAGGAGCTGGCATCTCACTCTCTTTGAATCTTCTTTATCATGCTAAGAGGAGCAGGAAAAAGCAAAAAATTTCAGAATTGCACCTTGCAATGCGGAGATATTACTGTTTGTGCATTTACAATATTCATTAATTTTTGCCATTGAAAAACATCATGTTATTCATATACCAGAAATGATTGAAGCTACTGACTGAATGAAAGGAGCTGGCATCTCACTCTCTTTGAATCTTCTTTATCATGCTAAGAGGAGCAGGAAAAAGCAAAAAATTTCAGAATTGCACCTTGCAATGCGGAGAAATTACTGTTTGTGCATTTACAATATTCATTGATTTTTGCCATTGAAAAACATCATGTTATTCATATACCAGAAATGTTTGAAGCTACTGACTGAATGAAAGGAGCTGGCATCTCACTCTCTTTGAATCTTCTTTATCATACTAAGAGGAGCAGGAAAAAGCAAAAAATTTCAGAATTGCACCTTGCAATGCGGAGAAATTACTGTTTGTGCATTTACAATATTCATTGATTTTTGCCATTGAAAAACGTCCAGAAATGATTGAAGCTACTGACTGAATGAAAGGAGCTGGCATCTCACTCTCTTTGAATCTTCTTTATCATGCTAAGAGGAGCAGGAAAAAGCAAAAAATTTCAGAATTGCACCTTGCAATGCGGAGAAATTACTGTTTGTGCATTTACAATATTCATTGATTTTTGCCATTGAAAAACGTCCAGAAATGATTGAAGCTACTGACTGAATGAAAGGAGCTGGCATCTCACTCTCTTTGAATCTTCTTTATCATGCTAAGAGGAGCAGGAAAAAGCAAAAATTTCAGAATTGCACCTTGCAATGCGGAGAAATTACTGTTTGTGCATTTACAATATTCATTGATTTTTGCCATTGAAAAACATCATGTTATTCATATACCAGAAATGTTTGAAGCTACTGACTGAATGAAAGGAGCTGGCATCTCACTCTCTTTGAATCTTCTTTATCATGCTAAGAGGAGCAGGAAAAAGCAAAAAATTTCAGAATTGCACCTTGCAATGCGAAGAAATTACTGTTTGTGCATTTACAATATTCATTGATTTTTGCCATTGAAAAACATCATGTTATTCATATACCAGAAATGTTTGAAGCTACTGACTGAATGAAAGGAGCTGGCATCTCACTCTCTTTGAATCTTCTTTATCATGCTAAGAGGAGCAGGAAAAAGCAAAAAATTTCAGAATTGCACCTTGCAATGCGGAGAAATTACTGTTTGTGCATTTACAATATTCATTGATTTTTGCCATTGAAAAACGTCCAGAAATGATTGAAGCTACTGACTGAATGAAAGGAGCTGGCATCTCACTCTCTTTGAATCTTCTTTATCATGCTAAGAGGAGCAGGAAAAAGCAAAAAATTTCAGAATTGCACCTTGCAATGCGGAGAAATTACTGTTTGTGCATTTACAATATTCATTGATTTTTGCCATTGAAAAACATCATGTTATTCATATACCAGAAATGATTGAAGCTACTGACTGAATGAAAGGAGCTGGCATCTCACTCTCTTTGAATCTTCTTTATCATGCTAAGAGGAGCAGGAAAAAGCAAAAAATTTCAGAATTGCACCTTGCAATACGGAGAAATTACTGTTTGTGCATTTACAATATTCATTGATTTTTGCCATTGAAAAACGTCCAGAAATGATTGAAGCTACTGACTGAATGAAAGGAGCTGGCATCTCAGTCTCTTTGAATCTTCTTTATCATGCTAAGAGGAGCAGGAAAAAGCAAAAAATTTCAGAATTGCACCTTGCAATGCGGAGAAATTACTGTTTGTGCATCTACAATATTCATTGATTTTTGCCATTGAAAAACATCATGTTATTCATATACCAGAAATGTTTGAAGCTACTGACTGAATGAAAGGAGCTGGCATCTCACTCTATTTGAATCTTCTTTATCATGCTAAGAGGAGCAGGAAAAAGCAAAAAATTTCAGAATTGCACCTTGCAATGCGGAGAAATTACTGTTTGTGCATTTACAATATTCATTGATTTTTGCCATTGAAAAATGTCCAGAAATGATTGAAGCTACTGACTGAAAGGAGCTGGCATCTCACTCTCTTTGAATCTTCTTTATCATGCTAAGAGGAGCAGGAAAAAGCAAAAAATTTCAGAATTGCACCTTGCAATGCGGAGAAATTACTGTTTGTGCATTTACAATATTCATTGATTTTTGCCATTGAAAAACGTCCAGAAATGATTGAAGCTACTGACTGAATGAAAGGAGCTGGCATCTCACTCTCTTTGAATCTTCTTTATCATGCTAAGAGGAGCAGGAAAAAGCAAAAAAATTCAGAATTGCACCTTCCAATGCGGAGAAATTACTGTTTGTGCATTTACAATATTCATTGATTTTTGCCATTGAAAAACATCATGTAATTCATATACCAGAAATGATTGAAGCTACTGACTGAATGAAAGGAGCTGGCATCTCACGCTCTATGAATCTTCTTTTTCATGCTAAGAGGAGCAGGAAAAAGCAAAACATTTCAGAATTGCACCTTGCAATGCGGAGAAATTACTGTTTGTGCATTTACAATATTCATTGATTTTTGCCATTGAAAAACGTCCAGAAATGATTGAAGCTACTGACTGAATGAAAGGAGCTGGCATCTCACTCTCTTTGAATCTTCTTTATCATGCTAAGAGGAGCAGGAAAAAGCAAAAAATTTCAGAATTGCACCTTGCAATGCGGAGAAATTACTGCTTGTGCATTTACAATATTCATTGATTTTTGCCATTGAAAAACGTCCAGAAATGATTGAAGCTACTGACTGAATGAAAGGAGCTGGCATCTCACTCTCTTTGAGTCTTCTTTATCATGCTAAGAGGAGCAGGAAAAAGCAAAAAATTTCAGAATTGCACCTTGCAATGCGGAGAAATTACTGTTTGTGCATTTACAATATTCATTGATTTTTGCCATTGAAAAACGTCCAGAAATGATTAAAGCTACTGACTGAATGAAAGGAGCTGGCATCTCACTCTCTTTGAATCTTCTTTATCATGCTAAGAGGAGCAGGAAAAAGCAAAAAATTTCAGAATTGCACCTTGCAATGCGGAGAAATTACTGTTTGTGCATTTACAATATTCATTGATTTTTGCTATTGAAAAACGTCCAGAAATGATTGAAGCTACTGACTGAATGAAAGGAGCTGGCATCTCACTCTCTTTGAATCTTCTTTATCATGCTAAGAGGAGCAGGAAAAAGCAAAAAATTTCAGAATTGCACCTTGCAATGCGGAGAAATTACTGTTTGTGCATTTACAATATTCATTGATTTTTGCCGTTGAAAAACGTCCAGAAATGATTGAAGCTACTGACTGAATGAAAGGAGCTGGCATCTCATTCTCTTTGAATCTTCTTTATCATGCTAAGAGGAGCAGGAAAAAGCAAAAAATTTCAGAATTGCACCTTGCAATGCGGAGAAATTACTGTTTGTGCATTTACAATATTCATTGATTTTTGCCATTGAAAAACGTCCAGAAATGATTGAAGCTACTGACTGAATGAAAGGAGCTGGCATCTCACTCTCTTTGAATCTTCTTTATCATGCTAAGAGGAGCAGGAAAAAGCAAAAAATTTCAGAATTGCACCTTGCAATGCGGAGAAATTACTGTTTGTGCATTTACAATATTCATTGATTTTTGCCATTGAAAAACATCATGTTATTCATATTCCAGAAATGTTTGAAGCTACTGACTGAATGAAAGGAGCTGGCATCTCACTCTCTTTGAATCTTCTTTATCATGCTAAGAGGAGCAGGAAAAAGCAAAAAATTTCAGAATTGCACCTTGCAATGCGGAGAAATTACTGTTTGTGCATTTACAATATTCATTGATTTTTGCCATTGAAAAACGTCCAGAAATGATTGAAGCTACTGACTGAATTAAAGGAGCTGGCATCTCACTCTCTTTGAATCTTCTTTATCATGCTAAGAGGAGCAGGAAAAAGCAAAAAATTTCAGAATTGCACCTTGCAATGCGGAGAAATTACTGTTTGTGCATTTACAATATTCATTGATTTTTGCTATTGAAAAACGTCCAGAAATGATTGAAGCTACTGACTGAATGAAAGGAGCTGGCATCTCACTCTCTTTGAATCTTCTTTATCATGCTAAGAGGAGCAGGAAAAAGCAAAAAATTTCAGAATTGCACCTTGCAATGCGGAGAAATTACTGTTTGTGCATTTACAATATTCATTGATTTTTGCCGTTGAAAAACGTCCAGAAATGATTGAAGCTACTGACTGAATGAAAGGAGCTGGCATCTCATTCTCTTTGAATCTTCTTTATCATGCTAAGAGGAGCAGGAAAAAGCAAAAAATTTCAGAATTGCACCTTGCAATGCGGAGAAATTACTGTTTGTGCATTTACAATATTCATTGATTTTTGCCATTGAAAAACGTCCAGAAATGATTGAAGCTACTGACTGAATGAAAGGAGCTGGCATCTCACTCTCTTTGAATCTTCTTTATCATGCTAAGAGGAGCAGGAAAAAGCAAAAAATTTCAGAATTGCACCTTGCAATGCGGAGAAATTACTGTTTGTGCATTTACAATATTCATTGATTTTTGCCATTGAAAAACATCATGTTATTCATATTCCAGAAATGTTTGAAGCTACTGACTGAATGAAAGGAGCTGGCATCTCACTCTCTTTGAATCTTCTTTATCATGCTAAGAGGAGCAGGAAAAAGCAAAAAATTTCAGAATTGCACCTTGCAATGCGGAGAAATTACTGTTTGTGCATTTACAATATTCATTGATTTTTGCCATTGAAAAACGTCCAGAAATGATTGAAGCTACTGACTGAATTAAAGGAGCTGGCATCTCACTCTCTTTGAATCTTCTTTATCATGCTAAGAGGAGCAGGAAAAAGCAAAAAATTTCAGAATTGCACCTTGCAATGCGGAGAAATTACTGTTTGTGCATTTACAATATTCATTGATTTTTGCCATTGAAAAACATCATGTTATTCATATACCAGAAATGATTGAAGCTACTGACTGAATGAAAGGAGCTGGCATCTCACTCTCTTTGAATCTTCTTTATCATGCTAAGAGGAGCAGGAAAAAGCAAAAAATTTCAGAATTGCACCTTGCAATGCGGAGAAATTACTGTTTGTGCATTTACAATATTCATTGATTTTTGCCATTGAAAAACGTCCAGAAATGATTGAAGCTACTGACTGAATGAAAGGAGCTGGCATCTCACTCTCTTTGAATCTTCTTTATCATGCTAAGAGGAGCAGGAAAAAGCAAAAAATTTCAGAATTGCACCTTGCAATGCGGAGAAATTACTGTTTGTGCATTTACAATATTCATTGATTTTTGCCATTGAAAAACATCATGTTATTCATATACCAGAAATGATTGAAGCTACTGACTGAATGAAAGGAGCTGGCATCTCACTCTCTTTGAATCTTCTTTATCATGCTAAGAGGAGCAGAAAAAAGCAAAAAATTTCAGAATTGCACCTTGCAATGCGGAGAAATTACTGTTTGTGCATTTACAATATTCATTGATTTTTGCCATTGAAAAACGTCCAGAAATGATTGAAGCTACTGACTGAATGAAAGGAGCTGGCATCTCACTCTCTTTGAATCTTCTTTATCATGCTAAGAGGAGCAGGAAAAAGCAAAAAATTTCAGAATTGCACCTTGCAATGCGGAGAAATTACTGTTTGTGCATTTACAATATTCATTGATTTTTGCCATTGAAAAACATCCAGAAATGATTGAAGCTACTGACTGAATGAAAGGAGCTGGCATCTCACTCTCTTTGAATCTTCTTTATCATGCTAAGAGGAGCAGGAAAAGGCAAAAAATTTCAGAATTGCACCTTGCAATGCGGAGAAATTACTGTTTGTGCATTTACAATATTCATTGATTTTTGCCATTGAAAAACATCATGTTATTCATATACCAGAAATGATTGAAGCTACTGACTGAATGAAAGGAGCTGGCATCTCACTCTCTTTGAATCTTCTTTATCATGCTAAGAGGAGCAGGAAAAAGCAAAAAATTTCAGAATTGCACCTTGCAATGCGGAGAAATTACTGTTTGTGCATTTACAATATTCATTTATTTTTGCCATTGAAAAACATCATGTTATTCATATACCAGAAATGATTGAAGCTACTGACTGAATGAAAGGAGCTGGCATCTCACTCTCTTTGAATCTTCTTTATCATGCTAAGAGGAGCAGGAAAAAGCAAAAAATTTCAGAATTGCACCTTGCAATGCGGAGAAATTACTGTTTGTGCATTTACAATATTCATTGATTTTTGCCATTGAAAAACGTCCAGAAATGATTGAAGCTACTGACTGAATGAAAGGAGCTGGCATCTCACTCTCTTTGAATCTTCTTTATCATGCTAAGAGGAGCAGGAAAAAGCAAAAAATTTCAGAATTGCACCTTGCAATGCGGAGAAATTACTGTTTGTGCATTTACAATATTCATTGATTTTTGCCATTGAAAAACATCATGTTATTCATATACCAGAAATGTTTGAAGCTACTGACTGAATGAAAGGAGCTGGCATCTCACTCTCTTTGAATCTTCTTTTTCATGCTAAGAGGAGCAGGAAAAAGCAAAAAATTTCAGAATTGCACCTTGCAATGCGGAGAAATTACTGTTTGTGCATTTACAATATTCATTGATTTTTGCCATTGAAAAACGTCCAGAAATGATTGAAGCTACTGACTGAATGAAAGGAGCTGGCATCTCACTCTCTTTGAATCTTCTTTATCATGCTAAGAGGAGCAGGAAAAGGCAAAAAATTTCAGAATTGCACCTTGCAATGCGGAGAAATTACTGTTTGTGCATTTACAATATTCATTGATTTTTGCCATTGAAAAACATCATGTTATTCATATACCAGAAATGATTGAAGCTACTGACTGAATGAAAGGAGCTGGCATCTCACTCTCTTTGAATCTTCTTTATCATGCTAAGAGGAGCAGGAAAAAGCAAAAAATTTCAGAATTGCACCTTGCAATGCGGAGAAATTACTGTTTGTGCATTTACAATATTCATTTATTTTTGCCATTGAAAAACATCATGTTATTCATATACCAGAAATGATTGAAGCTACTGACTGAATGAAAGGAGCTGGCATCTCACTCTCTTTGAATCTTCTTTATCATGCTAAGAGGAGCAGGAAAAAGCAAAAAATTTCAGAATTGCACCTTGCAATGCGGAGAAATTACTGTTTGTGCATTTACAATATTCATTGATTTTTGCCATTGAAAAACATCATGTTATTTATATACCAGAAATGTTTGAAGATACTGACTGAATGAAAGGAGCTGGCATCTCACTCTCTTTGAATCTTCTTTATCATGCTAAGAGGAGCAGGAAAAAGCAAAAAATTTCAGAATTGCACCTTGCAATGCGGAGAAATTACTGTTTGTGCATTTACAATATTCATTGATTTTTGCCATTGAAAAACGTCCAGAAATGATTGAAGCTACTGACTGAATGAAAGGAGCTGGCATCTCACTCTCTTTGAATCTTCTTTATCATGCTAAGAGGAGCAGGAAAAGGCAAAAAATTTCAGAATTGCACCTTGCAATGCGGAGAAATTACTGTTTGTGCATTTACAATATTCATTGATTTTTGCCATTGAAAAACATCATGTTATTCATATACCAGAAATGTTTGAAGCTACTGACTGAATGAAAGGAGCTGGCATCTCACTCTCTTTGAATCTTCTTTATCATGCTAAGAGGAGCAGGAAAAAGCAAAAAATTTCACAATTGCACCTTGCAATGCGGAGAATTTACTGTTTGTGCATTTACAATATTCATTGATTTTTGCCATTGAAAAACGTCCAGAAATGATTGAAGCTACTGACTGAATGAAAGGAGCTGGCATCTCACTATCTTTGAATCTTCTTTATCATGCTAAGAGGAGCAGGAAAAGGCAAAAAATTTCAGAATTGCACCTTGCAATGCGGAGAAATTACTGTTTGTGCATTTACAATATTCATTGATTTTTGCCATTGAAAAACATCATGTTATTCATATACCAGAAATGATTGAAGCTACTGACTGAATGAAAGGAGCTGGCATCTCACTCTCTTTGAATCTTCTTTATCATGCTAAGAGGAGCAGGAAAAAGCAAAAAATTTCAGAATTGCACCTTGCAATGCGGAGAAATTACTGTTTGTGCATTTACAATATTCATTGATTTTTGCCATTGAAAAACATCATGTTATTCATATACCAGAAATGATTGAAGCTACTGACTGAATGAAAGGAGCTGGCATCTCACTCTCTTTGAATCTTCTTTATCATGCTAAGAGGAGCAGGAAAAAGCAAAAAATTTCAGAATTGCACCTTGCAATGCGGAGAAATTACTGTTTGTGCATTTACAATATTCATTGATTTTTGCCATTGAAAAACGTCCAGAAATGATTGAAGCTACTGACTGAATGAAAGGAGCTGGCATCTCAGTCTCTTTGAATCTTCTTTATCATGCTAAGAGGAGCAGGAAAAAGCAAAAAATTTCAGAATTGCACCTTGCAATGCGGAGAAATTACTGCTTGTGCATTTACAATATTCATTGATTTTTGCCATTGAAAAACGTCCAGAAATGATTGAAGCTACTGACTGAATGAAAGGAGCTGGCATCTCACTCTCTTTGAATCTTCTTTATCATGCTAAGAGGAGCAGGAAAAAGCAAAAAATTTCAGAATTGCACCTTGCAATATGGAGAAATTACTGTTTGTGCATTTACAATATTCATTGATTTTTGCCATTGAAAAACGTCCAGAAATGATTGAAGCTACTGACTGAATGAAAGGAGCTGGCATCTCACTCTCTTTGAATCTTCTTTATCATGCTAAGAGGAGCAGGAAAAAGCAAAAAATTTCAGAATTGCACCTTGCAATGCGGAGAAATTACTGTTTGTGCATTTACAATATTCATTGATTTTTGCCATTGAAAAACGTCCAGAAATGATTGAAGCTACTGACTGAATGAAAGGAGCTGGCATCTCACTCTCTTTGAATCTTCTTTATCATGCTAAGAGGAGCAGGAAAAAGCAAAAAATTTCAGAATTGCACCTTGCAATGCGGAGAAATTACTGTTTGTGCATTTACAATATTCATTGATTTTTGCCGTTGAAAAACGTCCAGAAATGATTGAAGCTACTGACTGAATGAAAGGAGCTGGCATCTCACTCTCTTTGAATCTTCTTTATCATGCTAAGAGGAGCAGGAAAAAGCAAAAAATTTCAGAATTGCACCTTGCAATGCGGAGAAATTACTGTTTGTGCATTTACAATATTCATTGATTTTTGCCATTGAAAAACATCCAGAAATGATTGAAGCTACTGACTGAATGAAAGGAGCTGGCATCTCACTCTCTTTGAATCTTCTTTATCATGCTAAGAGGAGCAGGAAAAAGCAAAAAATTTCAGAATTGCACCTTGCAATGCGGAGAAATTACTGTTTGTGCATTTACAATATTCATTGATTTTCGCCATTGTTAAACATCATGTTATTCATATACCAGAAATGATTGAAGCTACTGACTGAATGAAAGGAGCTGGCATCTCACTCTCTTTGAATCTTCTTTATCATGCTAAGAGGAGCAGGAAAAAGCAAAAAATTTCAGAATTGCACCTTGCAATGCGGAGAAATTACTGTTTGTGCATTTACAATATTCATTGATTTTTGCCATTGAAAAACGTCCAGAAATGTTTGAAGCTACTGACTGAATGAAAGGAGCTGGCATCTCACTCTCTTTGAATCTTCTTTATCATGCTAAGAGGAGCAGGAAAAAGCAAAAAATTTCAGAATTGCACCTTGCAATGCGGAGAAATTACTGTTTGTGCATTTACAATATTCATTGATTTTTGCCATTGAAAAACATCATGTTATTCATATACCAGAAATGATTGAAGCTACTGACTGAATGAAAGGAGCTGGCATCTCACTCTCTTTGAATCTTCTTTATCATGCTAAGAGGAGCAGGAAAAAGCAAAAAATTTCAGAATTGCACCTTGCAATGCGGAGAAATTACTGTTTGTGCATTTACAATATTCATTGATTTTTGCCATTGAAAAACGTCCAGAAATGATTGAAGCTACTGACTGAATGAAAGGAGCTGGCATCTCACTCTCTTTGAATCTTCTTTATCATGCTAAGAGGAGCAGGAAAAAGCAAAAAATTTCAGAATTGCACCTTGCAATGCGGAGAAATTACTGTTTGTGCATTTACAATATTCATTGATTTTTGCCATTGAAAAACATCATGTTATTCATATACCAGAAATGATTGAAGCTACTGACTGAATGAAAGGAGCTGGCATCTCACTCTCTTTGAATCTTCTTTTTCATGCTAAGAGGAGCAGGAAAAAGTAAAAAATTTCAGAATTGCACCTTGCAATGCGGAGAAATTACTGTTTGTGCATTTACAATATTCATTGATTTTTGCCATTGAAAAACGTCCAGAAATGATTGAAGCTACTGACTGAATGAAAGGAGCTGGCATCTCAGTCTCTTTGAATCTTCTTTATCATGCTAAGAGGAGCAGGAAAAAGCAAAAAATTTCAGAATTGCACCTTGCAATGCGGAGAAATTACTGCTTGTGCATTTACAATATTCATTGATTTTTGCCATTGAAAAACGTCCAGAAATGATTGAAGCTACTGACTGAATGAAAGGAGCTGGCATCTCACTCTCTTTGAATCTTCTTTATCATGCTAAGAGGAGCAGGAAAAAGCAAAAAATTTCAGAATTGCACCTTGCAATACGGAGAAATTACTGTTTGTGCATTTACAATATTCATTGATTTTTGCCATTGAAAAACGTCCAGAAATGATTGAAGCTACTGACTGAATGAAAGGAGCTGGCATCTCACTCTGTTTGAATCTTCTTTATCATGCTAAGAGGAGCAGGAAAAAGCAAAAAATTTCAGAATTGCACCTTGCAATGCGGAGAAATTACTGTTTGTGCATTTACAATATTCATTGATTTTTGCCATTGAAAAACGTCCAGAAATGATTGAAGCTACTGACTGAATGAAAGGAGCTGGCATCTCACTCTCTTTGAATCTTCTTTATCATGCTAAGAGGAGCAGGAAAAAGCAAAAAATTTCAGAATTGCACCTTGCAATGCGGAGAAATTACTGTTTGTGCATTTACAATATTCATTGATTTTTGCCGTTGAAAAACGTCCAGAAATGATTGAAGCTACTGACTGAATGAAAGGAGCTGGCATCTCACTCTCTTTGAATCTTCTTTATCATGCTAAGAGGAGCAGGAAAAAGCAAAAAATTTCAGAATTGCACCTTGCAATGCGGAGAAATTACTGTTTGTGCATTTACAATATTCATTGATTTTTGCCATTGAAAAACATCCAGAAATGATTGAAGCTACTGACTGAATGAAAGGAGCTGGCATCTCACTCTCTTTGAATCTTCTTTATCATGCTAAGAGGAGCAGGAAAAAGCAAAAAATTTCAGAATTGCACCTTGCAATGCGGAGAAATTACTGTTTGTGCATTTACAATATTCATTGATTTTTGCCATTGTTAAACATCATGTTATTCATATACCAGAAATGATTGAAGCTACTGACTGAATGAAAGGAGCTGGCATCTCACTCTCTTTGAATCTTCTTTATCATGCTAAGAGGAGCAGGAAAAAGCAAAAAATTTCAGAATTGCACCTTGCAATGCGGAGAAATTACTGTTTGTGCATTTACAATATTCATTGATTTTTGCCATTGAAAAACGTCCAGAAATGTTTGAAGCTACTGACTGAATGAAAGGAGCTGGCATCTCACTCTCTTTGAATCTTCTTTATCATGCTAAGAGGAGCAGGAAAAAGCAAAAAATTTCAGAATTGCACCTTGCAATGCGGAGAAATTACTGTTTGTGCATTTACAATATTCATTGATTTTTGCCATTGAAAAACGTCCAGAAATGATTGAAGCTACTGACTGAATGAAAGGAGCTGGCATCTCACTCTCTTTGAATCTTCTTTATCATGCTAAGAGGAGCAGGAAAATGCAAAAAATTTCAGAATTGCTCCTTGCAATGCGGAGAAATTACTGTTTGTGCATTTACAATATTCATTGATTTTTGCCATTGAAAAACATCATGTTATTCATATACCAGAAATGTTTGAAGCTACTGACTGAATGAAAGGAGCTGGCATGTCACTCTCTTTGAATCTTCTTTATCATGCTAAAAGGAGCAGGAAAAAGCAAAAAATTTCAGAATTGCACCTTGCAATGCGGAGAAATTACTGTTTGTGCATTTACAATATTCATTGATTTTTGCCATTGAAAAACGTCCAGAAATGATTGAAGCTACTGACTGAATGAAAGGAGCTGGCATCTCACTCTCTTTGAATATTCTTTATCATGCTAAGAGGAGCAGGAAAAAGCAAAAAATTTCAGAATTGCACCTTGCAATGCGGAGAAATTACTGTTTGTGCATTTACAATATTCATTGATTTTTGCCATTGAAAAACATCATGTTATTCATATACCAGAAATGTTTGAAGCTACTGACTGAATGAAAGGAGCTGGCATCTCACTCTCTTTGAATCTTCTTTATCATGCTAAGAGGAGCAGGAAAAAGCAAAAAATTTCAGAATTGCACCTTGCAATGCGAATAAATTACTGTTTGTGCATTTACAATATTCATTGATTTTTGCCATTGAAAAACGTCCAGAAATGATTGAAGCTACTGACTGAATGAAAGGAGCTGGCATCTCACTCTCTTTGAATCTTCTTTATCATGCTAAGAGGAGCAGGAAAAGGCAAAAAATTTCAGAATTGCACCTTGCAATGCGGAGAAATTACTGTTTGTGCATTTACAATATTCATTGATTTTTGCCATTGAAAAACATCATGTTATTCATATACCAGAAATGTTTGAAGCTACTGACTGAATGAAAGGAGCTGGCATCTCACTCTCTTTGAATCTTCTTTATCATGCTAAGAGGAGCAGGAAAAAGCAAAAAATTTCAGAATTGCACCTTGCAATGCGAATAAATTACTGTTTGTGCATTTACAATATTCATTGATTTTTGCCATTGAAAAACATCATGTTATTCATATACCAGAAATGATTGAAGCTACTGACTGAATGAAAGGAGCTGGCATCTCACTCTCTTTGAATCTTCTTTATCATGCTAAGAGGAGCAGGAAAAAGCAAAAAATTTCAGAATTGCACCTTGCAATGCGGAGAAATTACTGTTTGTGCATTTACAATATTCATTGATTTTTGCCATTGAAAAACATCATGTTATTCATATACCAGAAATGATTGAAGCTACTGACTGAATGAAAGGAGCTGGCATCTCACTCTCTTTGAATCTTCTTTATCATGCTGAGGAGGAGGAAAAAGCAAAAAATTTCAGAATTGCACCTCGCAATGCGGAGAAATTACTGTTTGTGCATTTACAATATTCATTGATTTTTGCCATTGAAAAACGTCCAGAAATGATTGAAGCTACTGACTGAATGAAAGGAGCTGGCATCTCACTCTCTTTGATTCTTCTTTATCATGCTAAGAGGAGCAGGAAAAAGCAAAAAATTTCAGAATTGCACCTTGCAATGCGGAGAAATTGCTGTTTGTGCATTTACAAAATTCATTGATTTTTGCCATTGAAAAACATCATGTTATTCATATACCAGAAATGTTTGAAGCTACTGACTGAATGAAAGGAGCTGGCATCTCACTCTCTTTGAATCTTCTTTATCATGCTAAGAGGAGCAGGAAAAAGCAAAAAATTTCAGAATTGCACCTTGCAATGCGGAGAAATTACTGTTTGTGCATTTACAATATTCATTGATTTTTGCCATTGAAAAACGTCCAGAAATGATTGAAGCTACTGACTGAATGAAAGGAGCTGGCATCTCACTCTCTTTGAATCTACTTTATCATGCTAAGAGGAGCAGGAAAAAGCAAAAAATTTCAGAATTGCACCTTGCAATGCGGAGAAATTACTGTTTGTGCATTTACAATATACATTGATTTTTGCCATTGAAAAACGTCCAGAAATGATTGAAGCTACTGACTGAATGAAAGGAGCTGGCATCTCACTCTCTTTGAATCTTCTTTATCATGCTAAGAGGAGCAGGAAAAAGCAAAAAATTTCAGAATTGCACCTTGCAATGCGGAGAAATTACTGTTTGTGCATTTACAATATACATTGATTTTTGCCATTGAAAAACGTCCAGAAATGATTGAAGCTACTGACTGAATGAAAGGAGCTGGCATCTCACTCTCTTTGAATCTTCTTTATCATGCTAAGAGGAGCAGGAAAAAGCAAAAAATTTCAGAATTGCACCTTGCAATGCGGAGAAATTACTGTTTGTGCATTTACAATATTCATTGATTTTTGCCATTGAAAAACGTCCAGAAATGATTGAAGCTACTGACTGAATGAAAGGAGCTGGCATCTCACTCTCTTTGAATCTTCTTTATCATGCTAAGAGGAGCAGGAAAAAGCAAAAAATTTCAGAATTGCACCTTGCAATGCGGAGAAATTACTGTTTGTGCATTTACAATATTCATTGATTTTTGCCATTGAAAAACGTCCAGAAATGATTGAACCTACCGACTGAATGAAAGGAGCTGGCATCTCACTCTCTTTGAATCTTCTTTATCATGCTAAGAGGAGCAGGAAAAAGCAAAAAATTTCAGAATTACACCTTGCAATGCGGAGAAATTACTGTTTGTGCATTTACAATATTCATTGATTTTTGCCGTTGAAAAACGTCCAGAAATGATTGAAGCTACTGACTGAATGAAAGGAGCTGGCATCTCACTCTCTTTGAATCTTCTTTATCATGCTAAGAGGAGCAGGAAAAAGCAAAAAATTTCAGAATTGCACCTTGCAATGCGGAGAAATTACTGTTTGTGCATTTACAATATTCATTGATTTTTGCCATTGAAAAACATCATGTTATTCATATACCAAAAATGATTGAAGCTACTGAGTGAATGAAAGGAGCTGGCATCTCACTCTCTTTGAATCTTCTTTATCATGCTAAGAGGAGCAGGAAAAAGCAAAAAATTTCAGAATTGCACCTTGCAATGCGGAGAAATTACTGTTTGTGCATTTACAATATTCATTGATTTTTGCCATTGAAAAACGTCCAGAAATGATTGAAGCTACTGACTGAATGAAAGGAGCTGGCATCTCACTCTCTTTGAATCTTCTTTATCATGCTAAGAGGAGCAGGAAAAAGCAAAAAATTTCAGAATTGCACCTTGCAATGCGGAGAAATTACTGTTTGTGCATTTACAATATTCATTGATTTTTGCCATTGAAAAACATCATGTTATTCATATACCAGAAATGTTTGAAGCTACTGACTGAATGAAAGGAGCTGGCATGTCACTCTCTTTGAATCTTCTTTATCATGCTAAGAGGAGCAGGAAAAAGCAAAAAATTTCAGAATTGCACCTTGCAATGCGGAGAAATTACTGTTTGTGCATTTACAATATTCATTGATTTTTGCCATTGAAAAACGTCCAGAAATGATTGAAGCTACTGACTGAATGAAAGGAGCTGGCATCTCACTCTCTTTGAATCTTCTTTATCATGCTAAGAGGAGCAGGAAAAAGCAAAAAATTTCAGAATTGCACCTTGCAATGCGGAGAAATTACTGTTTGTGCATTTACAATATTCATTGATTTTTGCCATTGAAAAACATCATGTTATTCATATACCAGAAATGATTGAAGCTACTGACTGAATGAAAGGAGCTGGCATCTCACTCTCTTTGAATCTTCTTTATCATGCTAAGAGGAGCAGGAAAAAGCAAAAAATTTCAGAATTGCACCTTGCAATGCGGAGAAATTACTGTTTGTGCATTTACAATATTCATTGATTTTTGCCATTGAAAAACGTCCAGAAATGATTGAAGCTACTGACTGAATGAAAGGAGCTGGCATCTCACTCTCTTTGAATCTTCTTTATCATGCTAAGAGGAGCAGGAAAAAGCAAAAAATTTCAGAATTGCACCTTGTAATGCGGAGAAATTACTGTTTGTGCATTTACAATATTCATTGATTTTTGCCATTGAAAAACATCATGTTATTCATATACCAGAAATGTTTGAAGCTACTGTCTGAATGAAAGGAGCTGGAATCTCACTCTCTTTGAATCTTCTTTATCATGCTAAGAGGAGCAGGAAAAAGCAAAAAATTTCAGAATTGCACCTTGCAATGCGGAGAAATTACTGTTTGTGCATTTACAATATTCATTGATTTTTGCCATTGAAAAACGTCCAGAAATGATTGAAGCTACTGACTGAATGAAAGGAGCTGGCATCTCACTCTCTTTGAATCTTCTTTATCATGCTAAGAGGAGCAGGAAAAGGCAAAAAATTTCAGAATTGCACCTTGCAATGCGGAGAAATTACTGTTTGTGCATTTACAATATTCATTGATTTTTGCCATTGAAAAACATCATGTTATTCATATACCAGAAATGTTTGAAGCTACTGACTGAATGAAAGGAGCTGGCATCTCACTCTCTTTGAATCTTCTTTATCATGCTAAGAGGAGCAGGAAAAACCAAAAAATTTCAGAATTGCACCTTGCAATGCGAATAAATTACTGTTTGTGCATTTACAATATTCATTGATTTTTGCCATTGAAAAACATCATGTTATTCATATACCAGAAATGATTGAAGCTACTGACTGAATGAAAGGAGCTGGCATCTCACTCTCTTTGAATCTTCTTTATCATGCTAAGAGGAGCAGGAAAAAGCAAAACATTTCAGAATTGCACCTTGCAATGCGGAGAAATTACTGTTTGTGCATTTACAATATTCATTGATTTTTGCCATTGAAAAACATCATGTTATTCACATACCAGAAATGATTGAAGCTACTGACTGAATGAAAGGAGCTGGCATCTCACTCTCTTTGAATCTTCTTTATCATGCTAAGAGGAGCAGGAAAAAGCAAAAAATTTCAGAATTGCACCTCGCAATGCGGAGAAATTACTGTTTGTGCATTTACAATATTCATTGATTTTTGCCATTGAAAAACGTCCAGAAATGATTGAAGCTACTGACTGAATGAAAGGAGCTGGCATCTCACTCTCTTTGAATCTTCTTTATCATGCTAAGAGGAGCAGGAAAAAGCAAAAAATTTCAGAATTGCACCTTGCAATGCGGAGAAATTGCTGTTTGTGCATTTACAAAATTCATTGATTTTTGCCATTGAAAAACATCATGTTATTCATATACCAGAAATGTTTGAAGCTACTGACTGAATGAAAGGAGCTGGCATCTCACTCTCTTTGAATCTTCTTTATCATGCTAAGAGGAGCAGGAAAAAGCAAAAAATTTCAGAATTGCACCTTGCAATGCGGAGAAATTACTGTTTGTGCATTTACAATATTCATTGATTTTTGCCATTGAAAAACGTCCAGAAATGATTGAAGCTACTGACTGAATGAAAGGAGCTGGCATCTCACTCTCTTTGAATCTTCTTTATCATGCTAAGAGGAGCAGGAAAAAGCAAAAAATTTCAGAATTGCACCTTGCAATGCGGAGAAATTACTGTTTGTGCATTTACAATATACATTGATTTTTGACATTGAAAAACGTCCAGAAATGATTGAAGCTACTGACTGAATGAAAGGAGCTGGCATCTCACTCTCTTTGAATCTTCTTTATCATGCTAAGAGGAGCAGGAAAAGGCAAAAAATTTCAGAATTGCACCTTGCAATGCGGAGAAATTACTGTTTGTGCATTTACAATATTCATTGATTTTTGCCATTGAAAAACATCATGTTATTCATATACCAGAAATGTTTGAAGCTACTGACTGAATGAAAGGAGCTGGCATCTCACTCTCTTTGAATCTTCTTTATCATGCTAAGAGGAGCAGGAAAAACCAAAAAATTTCAGAATTGCACCTTGCAATGCGAATAAATTACTGTTTGTGCATTCACAATATTCATTGATTTTTGCCATTGAAAAACATCATGTTATTCATATACCAGAAATGATTGAAGCTACTGACTGAATGAAAGGAGCTGGCATCTCACTCTCTTTGAATCTTCTTTATCATGCTAAGAGGAGCAGGAAAAAGCAAAACATTTCAGAATTGCACCTTGCAATGCGGAGAAATTACTGTTTGTGCATTTACAATATTCATTGATTTTTGCCATTGAAAAACATCATGTTATTCACATACCAGAAATGATTGAAGCTACTGACTGAATGAAAGGAGCTGGCATCTCACTCTCTTTGAATCTTCTTTATCATGCTAAGAGGAGCAGGAAAAAGCAAAAAATTTCAGAATTGCACCTCGCAATGCGGAGAAATTACTGTTTGTGCATTTACAATATTCATTGATTTTTGCCATTGAAAAACGTCCAGAAATGATTGAAGCTACTGACTGAATGAAAGGAGCTGGCATCTCACTCTCTTTGAATCTTCTTTATCATGCTAAGAGGAGCAGGAAAAAGCAAAAAATTTCAGAATTGCACCTTGCAATGCGGAGAAATTGCTGTTTGTGCATTTACAAAATTCATTGATTTTTGCCATTGAAAAACATCATGTTATTCATATACCAGAAATGTTTGAAGCTACTGACTGAATGAAAGGAGCTGGCATCTCACTCTCTTTGAATCTTCTTTATCATGCTAAGAGGAGCAGGAAAAAGCAAAAAATTTCAGAATTGCACCTTGCAATGCGGAGAAATTACTGTTTGTGCATTTACAATATTCATTGATTTTTGCCATTGAAAAACGTCCAGAAATGATTGAAGCTACTGACTGAATGAAAGGAGCTGGCATCTCACTCTCTTTGAATCTTCTTTATCATGCTAAGAGGAGCAGGAAAAAGCAAAAAATTTCAGAATTGCACCTTGCAATGCGGAGAAATTACTGTTTGTGCATTTACAATATACATTGATTTTTGCCATTGAAAAACGTCCAGAAATGATTGAAGCTACTGACTGAATGAAAGGAGCTGGCATCTCACTCTCTTTGAATCTTCTTTATCATGCTAAGAGGAGCAGGAAAAAGCAAAAAATTTCAGAATTGCACCTTGCAATGCGGAGAAATTACTGTTTGTGCATTTACAATATTCATTGATTTTTGCCGTTGAAAAAAGTCCAGAAATGATTGAAGCTACTGACTGAATGAAAGGAGCTGGCATCTCACTCTCTTTGAATCTTCTTTATCATGCTAAGAGGAGCAGGAAAAAGCAAAAAATTTCAGAATTGCACCTTGCAATGCGGAGAAATTACTGTTTGTGCATTTACAATATTCATTGATTTTTGCCATTGAAAAACATCATGTTATTCATATACCAGAAATGATTGAAGCTACTGACTGAATGAAAGGAGCTGGCATCTCACTCTCTTTGAATCTTCTTTATCATGCTAAGAGGAGCAGGAAAAAGCAAGAAATTTCAGAATTGCACCTTGCAATGCGGAGAAATTACTGTTTGTGCATTTACAATATTCATTGATTTTTGCCATTGAAAAACATCATGTTATTCATATACCAGAAATGTTTGAAGCTACTGACTGAATGAAAGGAGCTGGCATCTCACTCTCTTTGAATCTTCTTTATCATGCTAAGAGGAGCAGGAAAAAGCAAAAAATTTCAGAATTGCACCTTGCAATGTGGAGAAATTACTGTTTGTGCATTTACAATATTCATTGATTTTTACCATTGAAAAACGTCCAGAAATGATTGAAGCTACTGACTGAATGAAAGTAGCTGCCATCTCACTCTCTTTGAATCTTTTTTATCATGCTAAGAGGAGCAGGAAAAAGCAAAAAATTTCAGACTTGCACCTTGCAATGCGGAGAAATTACTGTTTGTGCATTTACAATATTCATTGATTTTTGCCATTGAAAAACATCATGTTATTCATATACCAGAAATGTTTGAAGCTACTGACTGAATGAAAGGAGCTGGCATCTCACTCTCTTTGAATCTTCTTTATCATGCTAAGAGGAGCAGGAAAAAGCAAAAAATTTCAGAATTGCACCTTGCAATGCGGAGAAATTACTTTTTGTGCATTTACAATATTCATTGATTTTTGCCATTGAAAAACGTCCAGAAATGATTGAAGCTACTGACTGAATGAAAGGAGCTGGCATCTCACTCTCTTTGAATCTTCTTTATCATGCTAAGAGGAGCAGGAAAAAGCAAAAAATTTCAGAATTGCACCTTGCAATGCGGAGAAATTACTGTTTGTGCATTTACAATATTCATTGATTTTTGCCATTGAAAAACGTCCAGAAATGATTGAAGCTACTGACTGAATGAAAGGAGCTGGCATCTCACTCTCTTTGAATCTTCTTTATCATGCTAAGAGGAGCAGGAAAAAGCAAAAAATTTCAGAATTGCACCTTGCAATGCGGAGAAATTACTGTTTGTGCATTTACAATATTCATTGATTTTTGCCATTGAAAAACATGTAATTCATATACCAGAAATGTTTGAAGCTACTGACTGAATGAAAGGAGCTGGCACCTCACTCTCTTTGAATCTTCTTTATCATGCTAAGAGGAGCGGGAAAAAGCAAAAAATTTCAGAATTGCACCTTGCAATGCGGAGAAATTACTGTTTGTGCATTTACAATATTCATTGATTTTTGCCATTGAAAAACGTCCAGAAATGATTGAAGGTACTGACTGAATGAAAGGAGCTGGCATCTCACTCTCTTTGAATCTTCTTTATCATGCTAAGAGGAGCAGGAAAAAGCAAAAAATTTCAGAATTGCACCTTGCAATGTGGAGAAATTACTGTTTGTGCATTTACAATATTCATTGATTTTTGCCATTGAAAAACGTCCAGAAATGATTGAAGCTACTGACTGAATGAAAGGAGCTGGCATCTCACTCTCTTTGAATCTTCTTTATCATGCTAAGAGGAGCAGGAAAAAGCAAAAAATTTCAGAATTGCACCTTGCAATGCGGAGAAATTACAGTTTGTGCATTTACAATATTCATTGATTTTTGCCATTGAGAAACGTCCAGAAATGATTGAAGCTACTGACTGAATGAAAGGAGCTGGCATCTCACTCTCTTTGAATCTTCTTTATCATGCTAAGAGGAACAGGAAAAAGCAAAAAATTTCAGAATTGCACCTTGCAATGCGGAGAAATTACTGTTTGTGCATTTACAATATTCATTGATTTTTGCCATTGAAAAACATCATGTTATTTATATACCAGAAATGTTTGAAGCTACTGACTGAATGAAAGGAGCTGGCATCTCACTCTCTTTGAATCTTCTTTATCATGCTAAGAGGAGCAGGAAAAAGCAAAAAATTTCAGAATTGCACCTTGCAATGTGGAGAAATTACTGTTTGTGCATTTACAATATTCATTGATTTTTACCATTGAAAAACGTCCAGAAATGATTGAAGCTACTGACTGAATGAAAGTAGCTGGCATCTCACTCTCTTTGAATTTTCTTTATCATGCTAAGAGGAGCAGGAAAAAGCAAAAAATTTCAGACTTGCACCTTGCAATGCGGAGAAATTACTGTTTGTGCATTTACAATATTCATTGATTTTTGCCATTGAAAAACATCATGTTATTCATATACCAGAAATGTTTGAAGCTACTGACTGAATGAAAGGAGCTGGCATCTCACTCTCTTTGAATCTTCTTTATCATGCTAAGAGGAGCAGGAAAAAGCAAAAAATTTCAGAATTGCACCTTGCAATGCGGAGAAATTACTGTTTGTGCATTTACAATATTCATTGATTTTTGCCATTGAAAAACATCATGTTATTCATATACCAGAAATGTTTGAAGCTACTGACTGAATGAAAGGAGCTGGCATCTCAATCTCTTTGAATCTTCTTTATCATGCTAAGAGGAGCAGGATAAAGCAAAAAATTTCAGAATTGCACCTTGCAATGTGGAGAAATTACTGTTTGTGCATTTACAATATTCATTGATTTTTACCATTGAAAAACGTCCAGAAATGATTGAAGCTACTGACTGAATGAAAGTAGCTGGCATCTCACTCTCTTTGAATCTTCTTTATCATGCTAAGAGGAGCAGGAAAAAGCAAAAAATTTCAGACTTGCACCTTGCAATGCGGAGAAATTACTGTTTGTGCATTTACAATATTCATTGATTTTTGCCATTGAAAAACATCATGTTATTCATATACCAGAAATGTTTGAAGCTACTGACTGAATGAAAGGAACTGGCATCTCACTCTCTTTGAATCTTCTTTATCATGCTAAGAGGAGCAGGAAAAAGCAAAAAATTTCAGAATTGCACCTTGCAATGCGGAGAAATTACTGTTTGTGCATTTACAATATTCATTGATTTTTGCCATTGAAAAACGTCCAGAAATGATTGAAGGTACTGACTGAATGAAAGGAGCTGGCATCTCACTCTCTTTGAATCTTCTTTATCATTCTAAGAGGAGCAGGAAAAAGCAAAAAATTTCAGAATTGCACCTTGCAATGCGGAGAAATTACTGTTTGTGCATTTACAATATTCATTGATTTTTGCCATTGAAAAACGTCCAGAAATGATTGAAGCTACTGACTCAATGAATGGAGCTGGCATCTCACTCTCTTTGAATCTTCTTTATCATGCTAAGAGGAGCAGGAAAAAGCAAAAAATTTCAGAATTGCACCTTGCAATGCGGAGAAATTACAGTTTGTGCATTTACAATATTCATTGATTTTTGCCATTGAAAAACGTCCAGAAATGATTGAAGCTACTGACTGAATGAAAGGAGCTGGCATCTCACTCTCTTTGAATCTTCTTTATCATGCTAAGAGGAGCAGGAAAAAGCAAAAAATTTCAGAATTGCACCTTGCAATGCGGAGAAATTACAGTTTGTGCATTTACAATATTCATTGATTTTTGCCATTGAAAAACGTCCAGAAATGATTGAAGCTACTGACTGAATGAAAGGAGCTGGCATCTCACTCTCTTTGAATCTTCTTTATCATGCTAAGAGGAGCAGGAAAAAGCAAAAAATTTCAGAATTGCACCTTGCAATGCGGAGAAATTACTGTTTGTGCATTTACAATATACATTGATTTTTGCCATTGAAAAACGTCCAGAAATGATTGAAGCTACTGACTGAATGAAAGGAGCTGGCATCTCACTCTCTTTGAATCTTCTTTATCATGCTAAGAGGAGCAGGAAAAAGCAAAAAATTTCAGAATTGCACCTTGCAATGCGGAGAAATTACTGTTTGTGCATTTACAATATTCATTGATTTTTGCCGTTGAAAAAAGTCCAGAAATGATTGAAGCTACTGACTGAATGAAAGGAGCTGGCATCTCACTCTCTTTGAATCTTCTTTATCATGCTAAGAGGAGCAGGAAAAAGCAAAAAATTTCAGAATTGCACCTTGCAATGCGGAGAAATTACTGTTTGTGCATTTACAATATTCATTGATTTTTGCCATTGAAAAACATCATGTTATTCATATACCAGAAATGATTGAAGCTACTGACTGAATGAAAGGAGCTGGCATCTCACTCTCTTTGAATCTTCTTTATCATGCTAAGAGGAGCAGGAAAAAGCAAGAAATTTCAGAATTGCACCTTGCAATGCGGAGAAATTACTGTTTGTGCATTTACAATATTCATTGATTTTTGCCATTGAAAAACATCATGTTATTCATATACCAGAAATGTTTGAAGCTACTGACTGAATGAAAGGAGCTGGCATCTCACTCTCTTTGAATCTTCTTTATCATGCTAAGAGGAGCAGGAAAAAGCAAAAAATTTCAGAATTGCACCTTGCAATGCGGAGAAATTACTGTTTGTGCATTTACAATATTCATTGATTTTTGCCATTGAAAAACGTCCAGAAATGATTGAAGCTACTGACTGAATGAAAGGAGCTGGCATCTCACTCTCTTTGAATCTTCTTTATCATGCTAAGAGGAGCAGGAAAAAGCAAAAAATTTCAGAATTGCACCTTGCAATGCGGAGAAATTACTGTTTGTGCATTTACAATATTCATTGATTTTTGCCATTGAAAAACGTCCAGAAATGATTGAAGCTACTGACTGAATGAAAGGAGCTGGCATCTCACTCTCTTTGAATCTTCTTTATCATGCTAAGAGGAGCAGGAAAAAGCAAAAAATTTCAGAATTGCACCTTGCAATGCGGAGAAATTACTGTTTGTGCATTTACAATATTCATTGATTTTTGCCATTGAAAAACATGTTATTCATATACCAGAAATGTTTGAAGCTACTGACTGAATGAAAGGAGCTGGCACCTCACTCTCTTTGAATCTTCTTTATCATGCTAAGAGGAGCGGGAAAAAGCAAAAAATTTCAGAATTGCACCTTGCAATGCGGAAAAATTACTGTTTGTGCATTTACAATATTCATTGATTTTTGCCATTGAAAAACGTCCAGAAATGATTGAAGGTACTGACTGAATGAAAGGAGCTGGCATCTCACTCTCTTTGAATCTTCTTTATCATGCTAAGAGGAGCAGGAAAAAGCAAAAAATTTCAGAATTGCACCTTGCAATGCGGAGAAATTACTGTTTGTGCATTTACAATATTCATTGATTTTTGCCATTGAAAAACGTCCAGAAATGATTGAAGCTACTGACTGAATGAAAGGAGCTGGCATCTCACTCTCTTTGAATCTTCTTTATCATGCTAAGAGGAGCAGGAAAAAGCAAAAAATTTCAGAATTGCACCTTGCAATGCGGAGAAATTACAGTTTGTGCATTTACAATATTCATTGATTTTTGCCATTGAAAAACATCCAGAAATGATTGAAGCTACTGACTGAATGAAAGGAGCTGGCATCTCACTCTCTTTGAATCTTCTTTATCATGCTAAGAGGAGCAGGAAAAAGCAAAAAATTTCAGAATTGCACCTTGCAATGCGGAGAAATTACTGTTTGTGCATTTACAATATTCATTGATTTTTGCCATTGAAAAACATCATGTTATTCATATACCAGAAATGTTTGAAGCTACTGACTGAATGAAAGGAGCTGGCATCTCACTCTCTTTGAATCTTCTTTATCATGCTAAGAGGAGCAGGAAAAAGCAAAAAATTTCAGAATTGCACCTTGCAATGCGGAGAAATTACTGTTTGTGCATTTACAATATTCATTGATTTTTGCCGTTGAAAAAAGTCCAGAAATGATTGAAGCTACTGACTGAATGAAAGGAGCTGGCATCTCACTCTCTTTGAATCTTCTTTATCATGCTAAGAGGAGCAGGAAAAAGCAAAAAATTTCAGAATTGCACCTTGCAATGCGGAGAAATTACTGTTTGTGCATTTACAATATTCATTGATTTTTGCCATTGAAAAACATCATGTTATTCATATACCAGAAATGATTGAAGCTACTGACTGAATGAAAGGAGCTGGCATCTCACTCTCTTTGAATCTTCTTTATCATGCTAAGAGGAGCAGGAAAAAGCAAGAAATTTCAGAATTGCACCTTGCAATGCGGAGAAATTACTGTTTGTGCATTTACAATATTCATTGATTTTTGCCATTGAAAAACATCATGTTATTTATATACCAGAAATGTTTGAAGCTACTGACTGAATGAAAGGAGCTGGCATCTCACTCTCTTTGAATCTTCTTTATCATGCTAAGAGGAGCAGGAAAAAGCAAAAAATTTCAGAATTGCACCTTGCAATGTGGAGAAATTACTGTTTGTGCATTTACAATATTCATTGATTTTTACCATTGAAAAACGTCCAGAAATGATTGAAGCTACTGACTGAATGAAAGTAGCTGCCATCTCACTCTCTTTGAATCTTTTTTATCATGCTAAGAGGAGCAGGAAAAAGCAAAAAATTTCAGACTTGCACCTTGCAATGCGGAGAAATTACTGTTTGTGCATTTACAATATTCATTGATTTTTGCCATTGAAAAACATCATGTTATTCATATACCAGAAATGTTTGAAGCTACTGACTGAATGAAAGGAGCTGGCATCTCACTCTCTTTGAATCTTCTTTATCATGCTAAGAGGAGCAGGAAAAAGCAAAAAATTTCAGAATTGCACCTTGCAATGCGGAGAAATTACTTTTTGTGCATTTACAATATTCATTGATTTTTGCCATTGAAAAACGTCCAGAAATGATTGAAGCTACTGACTGAATGAAAGGAGCTGGCATCTCACTCTCTTTGAATCTTCTTTATCATGCTAAGAGGAGCAGGAAAAAGCAAAAAATTTCAGAATTGCACCTTGCAATGCGGAGAAATTACTGTTTGTGCATTTACAATATTCATTGATTTTTGCCATTGAAAAACGTCCAGAAATGATTGAAGCTACTGACTGAATGAAAGGAGCTGGCATCTCACTCTCTTTGAATCTTCTTTATCATGCTAAGAGGAGCAGGAAAAAGCAAAAAATTTCAGAATTGCACCTTGCAATGCGGAGAAATTACTGTTTGTGCATTTACAATATTCATTGATTTTTGCCATTGAAAAACGTCCAGAAATGATTGAAGCTACTGACTGAATGAAAGGAGCTGGCATCTCACTCTCTTTGAATCTTCTTTATCATGCTAAGAGGAGCAGGAAAAAGCAAAAAATTTCAGAATTGCACCTTGCAATGTGGAGAAATTACTGTTTGTGCATTTACAATATTCATTGATTTTTACCATTGAAAAACGTCCAGAAATGATTGAAGCTACTGACTGAATGAATGTAGCTGGCATCTCACTCTCTTTGAATTTTCTTTATCATGCTAAGAGGAGCAGGAAAAAGCAAAAAATTTCAGACTTGCACCTTGCAATGCGGAGAAATTACTGTTTGTGCATTTACAATATTCATTGATTTTTGCCATTGAAAAACATCATGTTATTCATATACCAGAAATGTTTGAAGCTACTGACTGAATGAAAGGAGCTGGCATCTCACTCTCTTTGAATCTTCTTTATCATGCTAAGAGGAGCAGGAAAAAGCAAAAAATTTCAGAATTGCACCTTGCAATGCGGAGAAATTACTTTTTGTGCATTTACAATATTCATTGATTTTTGCCATTGAAAAACGTCCAGAAATGATTGAAGCTACTGACTGAATGAAAGGAGCTGGCATCTCACTCTCTTTGAATCTTCTTTATCATGCTAAGAGGAGCAGGAAAAAGCAAAAAATTTCAGAATTGCACCTTGCAATGCGGAGAAATTACTGTTTGTGCATTTACAATATTCATTGATTTTTGCCATTGAAAAACGTCCAGAAATGATTGAAGCTACTGACTGAATGAAAGGAGCTGGCATCTCACTCTCTTTGAATCTTCTTTATCATGCTAAGAGGAGCAGGAAAAAGCAAAAAATTTCAGAATTGCACCTTGCAATGCGGAGAAATTACTGTTTGTGCATTTACAATATTCATTGATTTTTGCCATTGAAAAACATGTAATTCATATACCAGAAATGTTTGAAGCTACTGACTGAATGAAAGGAGCTGGCACCTCACTCTCTTTGAATCTTCTTTATCATGCTAAGAGGAGCGGGAAAAAGCAAAAAATTTCAGAATTGCACCTTGCAATGCGGAGAAATTACTGTTTGTGCATTTACAATATTCATTGATTTTTGCCATTGAAAAACGTCCAGAAATGATTGAAGCTACTGACTGAATGAAAGGAGCTGGCATCTCACTCTCTTTGAATCTTCTTTATCATGCTAAGAGGAGCAGGAAAAAGCAAAAAATTTCAGAATTGCACCTTGCAATGCGGAGAAATTACTGTTTGTGCATTTACAATATTCATTGATTTTTGCCATTGAAAAACGTCCAGAAATGATTGAAGCTACTGACTGAATGAAAGGAGCTGGCATCTCACTCTCTTTGAATCTTCTTTATCATGCTAAGAGGAGCAGGAAAAAGCAAAAAATTTCAGAATTGCACCTTGCAATGCGGAGAAATTACAGTTTTTGCATTTACAATATTCATTGATTTTTGCCATTGAGAAACGTCCAGAAATGATTGAAGCTACTGACTGAATGAAAGGAGCTGGCATCTCACTCTCTTTGAATCTTCTTTATCATGCTAAGAGGAACAGGAAAAAGCAAAAAATTTCAGAATTGCACCTTGCAATGCGGAGAAATTACTGTTTGTGCATTTACAATATTCATTGATTTTTGCCATTGAAAAACATCATGTTATTTATATACCAGAAATGTTTGAAGCTACTGACTGAATGAAAGGAGCTGGCATCTCACTCTCTTTGAATCTTCTTTATCATGCTAAGAGGAGCAGGAAAAAGCAAAAAATTTCAGAATTGCACCTTGCAATGTGGAGAAATTACTGTTTGTGCATTTACAATATTCATTGATTTTTACCATTGAAAAACGTCCAGAAATGATTGAAGCTACTGACTGAATGAATGTAGCTGGCATCTCACTCTCTTTGAATTTTCTTTATCATGCTAAGAGGAGCAGGAAAAAGCAAAAAATTTCAGACTTGCACCTTGCAATGCGGAGAAATTACTGTTTGTGCATTTACAATATTCATTGATTTTTGCCATTGAAAAACATCATGTTATTCATATACCAGAAATGTTTGAAGCTACTGACTGAATGAAAGGAGCTGGCATCTCACTCTCTTTGAATCTTCTTTATCATGCTAAGAGGAGCAGGAAAAAGCAAAAAATTTCAGAATTGCACCTTGCAATGCGGAGAAATTACTGTTTGTGCATTTACAATATTCATTGATTTTTGCCATTGAAAAACATCATGTTATTCATATACCAGAAATGTTTGAAGCTACTGACTGAATGAAAGGAGCTGGCATCTCACTCTCTTTGAATCTTCTTTATCATGCTAAGAGGAGCAGGAAAAAGCAAAAAATTTTAGAATTGCACCTTGCAATGTGGAGAAATTACTGTTTGTGCATTTACAATATTCATTGATTTTTACCATTGAAAAACGTCCAGAAATGATTGAAGCTACTGACTGAATGAAAGTAGCTGGCATCTCACTCTCTTTGAATCTTCTTTATCATGCTAAGAGGAGCAGGAAAAAGCAAAAAAATTCAGACTTGCACCTTGCAATGCGGAGAAATTACTGTTTGTGCATTTACAATATTCATTGATTTTTGCCATTGAAAAACATCATGTTATTCATATACCAGAAATGTTTGAAGCTACTGACTGAATGAAAGGAGCTGGCATCTCACTCTCTTTGAATCTTCTTTATCATGCTAAGAGGAGCAGGAAAAAGCAAAAAATTTCAGAATTGCACCTTGCAATGCGGAGAAATTACTGTTTGTGCATTTACAATATTCATTGATTTTTGCCATTGAAAAACGTCCAGAAATGATTGAAGCTACTGACTGAATGAAAGGAGCTGGCATCTCACTCTCTTTGAATCTTCTTTATCATGCTAAGAGGAGCAGGAAAAAGCAAAAAATTTCAGAATTGCACATTGCAATGCGGAGAAATTACTGTTTGTGCATTTACAATATTCATTGATTTTTGCCATTGAAAAACGTCCAGAAATGATTGAAGCTACTGACTGAATGAAAGGAGCTGGCATCTCACTCTCTTTGAATCTTCTTTATCATGCTAAGAGGAGCAGGAAAAAGCAAAAAATTTCAGAATTGCACCTTGCAATGCGGAGAAATTACTGTTTGTGCATTTACAATATTCATTGATTTTTGCCATTGAAAAACATCATGTTATTCATATACCAGAAATGTTTGAAGCTACTGACTGAATGAAAGGAGCTGGCATCTCACTCTCTTTGAATCTTCTTTATCATGCTAAGAGGAGCAGGAAAAAGCAAAAAATTTCAGAATTGCACCTTGCAATGTGGAGAAATTACTGTTTGTGCATTTACAATATTCATTGATTTTTACCATTGAAAAACGTCCAGAAATGATTGAAGCTACTGACTGAATGAAAGTAGCTGGCATCTCACTCTCTTTGAATCTTCTTTATCATGCTAAGAGGAGCAGGAAAAAGCAAAAAATTTCAGACTTGCACCTTGCAATGCGGAGAAATTACTGTTTGTGCATTTACAATATTCATTGATTTTTGCCATTGAAAAACATCATGTTATTCATATACCAGAAATGTTTGAAGCTACTGACTGAATGAAAGGAGCTGGCATCTCACTCTCTTTGAATCTTCTTTATCATGCTAAGAGGAGCAGGAAAAAGCAAAAAATTTCAGAATTGCACCTTGCAATGCGGAGAAATTACTGTTTGTGCATTTACAATATTCATTGATTTTTGCCATTGAAAAACGTCCAGAAATGATTGAAGCTACTGACTGAATGAAAGGAGCTGGCATCTCACTCTCTTTGAATCTTCTTTATCATGCTAAGAGGAGCAGGAAAAAGCAAAAAATTTCAGAATTGCACCTTGCAATGTGGAGAAATTACTGTTTGTGCATTTACAATATTCATTGATTTTTACCATTGAAAAACGTCCAGAAATGATTGAAGCTACTGACTGAATGAATGTAGCTGGCATCTCACTCTCTTTGAATTTTCTTTATCATGCTAAGAGGAGCAGGAAAAAGCAAAAAATTTCAGACTTGCACCTTGCAATGCGGAGAAATTACTGTTTGTGCATTTACAATATTCATTGATTTTTGCCATTGAAAAACATCATGTTATTCATATACCAGAAATGTTTGAAGCTACTGACTGAATGAAAGGAGCTGGCATCTCACTCTCTTTGAATCTTCTTTATCATGCTAAGAGGAGCAGGAAAAAGCAAAAAATTTCAGAATTGCACCTTGCAATGCGGAGAAATTACTTTTTGTGCATTTACAATATTCATTGATTTTTGCCATTGAAAAACGTCCAGAAATGATTGAAGCTACTGACTGAATGAAAGGAGCTGGCATCTCACTCTCTTTGAATCTTCTTTATCATGCTAAGAGGAGCAGGAAAAAGCAAAAAATTTCAGAATTGCACCTTGCAATGCGGAGAAATTACTGTTTGTGCATTTACAATATTCATTGATTTTTGCCATTGAAAAACGTCCAGAAATGATTGAAGCTACTGACTGAATGAAAGGAGCTGGCATCTCACTCTCTTTGAATCTTCTTTATCATGCTAAGAGGAGCAGGAAAAAGCAAAAAATTTCAGAATTGCACCTTGCAATGCGGAGAAATTACTGTTTGTGCATTTACAATATTCATTGATTTTTGCCATTGAAAAACATGTAATTCATATACCAGAAATGTTTGAAGCTACTGACTGAATGAAAGGAGCTGGCACCTCACTCTCTTTGAATCTTCTTTATCATGCTAAGAGGAGCGGGAAAAAGCAAAAAATTTCAGAATTGCACCTTGCAATGCGGAGAAATTACTGTTTGTGCATTTACAATATTCATTGATTTTTGCCATTGAAAAACGTCCAGAAATGATTGAAGCTACTGACTGAATGAAAGGAGCTGGCATCTCACTCTCTTTGAATCTTCTTTATCATGCTAAGAGGAGCAGGAAAAAGCAAAAAATTTCAGAATTGCACCTTGCAATGCGGAGAAATTACTGTTTGTGCATTTACAATATTCATTGATTTTTGCCATTGAAAAACGTCCAGAAATGATTGAAGCTACTGACTGAATGAAAGGAGCTGGCATCTCACTCTCTTTGAATCTTCTTTATCATGCTAAGAGGAGCAGGAAAAAGCAAAAAATTTCAGAATTGCACCTTGCAATGCGGAGAAATTACAGTTTTTGCATTTACAATATTCATTGATTTTTGCCATTGAGAAACGTCCAGAAATGATTGAAGCTACTGACTGAATGAAAGGAGCTGGCATCTCACTCTCTTTGAATCTTCTTTATCATGCTAAGAGGAACAGGAAAAAGCAAAAAATTTCAGAATTGCACCTTGCAATGCGGAGAAATTACTGTTTGTGCATTTACAATATTCATTGATTTTTGCCATTGAAAAACATCATGTTATTTATATACCAGAAATGTTTGAAGCTACTGACTGAATGAAAGGAGCTGGCATCTCACTCTCTTTGAATCTTCTTTATCATGCTAAGAGGAGCAGGAAAAAGCAAAAAATTTCAGAATTGCACCTTGCAATGTGGAGAAATTACTGTTTGTGCATTTACAATATTCATTGATTTTTACCATTGAAAAACGTCCAGAAATGATTGAAGCTACTGACTGAATGAATGTAGCTGGCATCTCACTCTCTTTGAATTTTCTTTATCATGCTAAGAGGAGCAGGAAAAAGCAAAAAATTTCAGACTTGCACCTTGCAATGCGGAGAAATTACTGTTTGTGCATTTACAATATTCATTGATTTTTGCCATTGAAAAACATCATGTTATTCATATACCAGAAATGTTTGAAGCTACTGACTGAATGAAAGGAGCTGGCATCTCACTCTCTTTGAATCTTCTTTATCATGCTAAGAGGAGCAGGAAAAAGCAAAAAATTTCAGAATTGCACCTTGCAATGCGGAGAAATTACTGTTTGTGCATTTACAATATTCATTGATTTTTGCCATTGAAAAACATCATGTTATTCATATACCAGAAATGTTTGAAGCTACTGACTGAATGAAAGGAGCTGGCATCTCACTCTCTTTGAATCTTCTTTATCATGCTAAGAGGAGCAGGAAAAAGCAAAAAATTTTAGAATTGCACCTTGCAATGTGGAGAAATTACTGTTTGTGCATTTACAATATTCATTGATTTTTACCATTGAAAAACGTCCAGAAATGATTGAAGCTACTGACTGAATGAAAGTAGCTGGCATCTCACTCTCTTTGAATCTTCTTTATCATGCTAAGAGGAGCAGGAAAAAGCAAAAAAATTCAGACTTGCACCTTGCAATGCGGAGAAATTACTGTTTGTGCATTTACAATATTCATTGATTTTTGCCATTGAAAAACATCATGTTATTCATATACCAGAAATGTTTGAAGCTACTGACTGAATGAAAGGAGCTGGCATCTCACTCTCTTTGAATCTTCTTTATCATGCTAAGAGGAGCAGGAAAAAGCAAAAAATTTCAGAATTGCACCTTGCAATGCGGAGAAATTACTGTTTGTGCATTTACAATATTCATTGATTTTTGCCATTGAAAAACGTCCAGAAATGATTGAAGCTACTGACTGAATGAAAGGAGCTGGCATCTCACTCTCTTTGAATCTTCTTTATCATGCTAAGAGGAGCAGGAAAAAGCAAAAAATTTCAGAATTGCACATTGCAATGCGGAGAAATTACTGTTTGTGCATTTACAATATTCATTGATTTTTGCCATTGAAAAACGTCCAGAAATGATTGAAGCTACTGACTGAATGAAAGGAGCTGGCATCTCACTCTCTTTGAATCTTCTTTATCATGCTAAGAGGAGCAGGAAAAAGCAAAAAATTTCAGAATTGCACCTTGCAATGCGGAGAAATTACTGTTTGTGCATTTACAATATTCATTGATTTTTGCCATTGAAAAACATCATGTTATTCATATACCAGAAATGTTTGAAGCTACTGACTGAATGAAAGGAGCTGGCATCTCACTCTCTTTGAATCTTCTTTATCATGCTAAGAGGAGCAGGAAAAAGCAAAAAATTTCAGAATTGCACCTTGCAATGTGGAGAAATTACTGTTTGTGCATTTACAATATTCATTGATTTTTACCATTGAAAAACGTCCAGAAATGATTGAAGCTACTGACTGAATGAAAGTAGCTGGCATCTCACTCTCTTTGAATCTTCTTTATCATGCTAAGAGGAGCAGGAAAAAGCAAAAAATTTCAGACTTGCACCTTGCAATGCGGAGAAATTACTGTTTGTGCATTTACAATATTCATTGATTTTTGCCCTTGAAAAACATCATGTTATTCATATACCAGAAATGTTTGAAGCTACTGACTGAATGAAAGGAGCTGGCATATCACTCTCTTTGAATCTTCTTTATCATGCTAAGAGGAGCAGGAAAAAGCAAAAAATTTCAGAATTGCACCTTGCAATGCGGAGAAATTACTGTTTGTGCATTTACAATATTCATTGATTTTTGCCATTGAAAAACATCATGTTATTCATATACCAGAAATGTTTGAAGCTACTGACTGAATGAAAGGAGCTGGCATCTCAATCTCTTTGAATCTTCTTTATCATGCTAAGAGGAGCAGGATAAAGCAAAAAATTTCAGAATTGCACCTTGCAATGTGGAGAAATTACTGTTTGTGCATTTACAATATTCATTGATTTTTACCATTGAAAAACGTCCAGAAATGATTGAAGCTACTGACTGAATGAAAGTAGCTGGCATCTCACTCTCTTTGAATCTTCTTTATCATGCTAAGAGGAGCAGGAAAAAGCAAAAAATTTCAGACTTGCACCTTGCAATGCGGAGAAATTACTGTTTGTGCATTTACAATATTCATTGATTTTTGCCATTGAAAAACATCATGTTATTCATATACCAGAAATGTTTGAAGCTACTGACTGAATGAAAGGAGCTGGCATCTCACTCTCTTTGAATCTTCTTTATCATGCTAAGAGGAGCAGGAAAAAGCAAAAAATTTCAGACTTGCACCTTGCAATGCGGAGAAATTACTGTTTGTGCATTTACAATATTCATTGATTTTTGCCATTGAAAAACATCGTTATTCATATACCAGAAATGTTTGAAGCTACTGACTGAATGAAAGGAACTGGCATCTCACTCTCTTTGAATCTTCTTTATCATGCTAAGAGGAGCAGGAAAAAGCAAAAAATTTCAGAATTGCACCTTGCAATGCGGAGAAATTACTGTTTGTGCATTTACAATATTCATTGATTTTTGCCATTGAAAAACGTCCAGAAATGATTGAAGGTACTGACTGAATGAAAGGAGCTGGCATCTCACTCTCTTTGAATCTTCTTTATCATTCTAAGAGGAGCAGGAAAAAGCAAAAAATTTCAGAATTGCACCTTGCAATGCGGAGAAATTACTGTTTGTGCATTTACAATATTCATTGATTTTTGCCATTGAAAAACGTCCAGAAATGATTGAAGCTACTGACTCAATGAATGGAGCTGGCATCTCACTCTCTTTGAATCTTCTTTATCATGCTAAGAGGAGCAGGAAAAAGCAAAAAATTTCAGAATTGCACCTTGCAATGCGGAGAAATTACAGTTTGTGCATTTACAATATTCATTGATTTTTGCCATTGAAAAACGTCCAGAAATGATTGAAGCTACTGACTGAATGAAAGGAGCTGGCATCTCACTCTCTTTGAATCTTCTTTATCATGCTAAGAGGAGCAGGAAAAAGCAAAAAATTTCAGAATTGCACCTTGCAATGCGGAGAAATTACTGTTTGTGCATTTACAATATACATTGATTTTTGCCATTGAAAAACGTCCAGAAATGATTGAAGCTACTGACTGAATGAAAGGAGCTGGCATCTCACTCTCTTTGAATCTTCTTTATCATGCTAAGAGGAGCAGTAAAAAGCAAAAAATTTCAGAATTGCACCTTGCAATGCGGAGAAATTACTTTTTGTGCATTTACAATATTCATTGATTTTTGCCATTGAAAAACATCATGTTATTCATATACCAGAAATGTTTGAAGCTACTGACTGAATGAAAGGAGCTGGCATCTCACTCTCTTTGAATCTTCTTTATCATGCTAAGAGGAGCAGGAAAAAGCAAAAAATTTCAGAATTGCACCTTGCAATGTGGAGAAATTACTGTTTGTGCATTTACAATATTCATTGATTTTTACCATTGAAAAACGTCCAGAAATGATTGAAGCTACTGACTGAATGAAAGTAGCTGCCATCTCACTCTCTTTGAATCTTTTTTATCATGCTAAGAGGAGCAGGAAAAAGCAAAAAATTTCAGACTTGCACCTTGCAATGCGGAGAAATTACTGTTTGTGCATTTACAATATTCATTGATTTTTGCCATTGAAAAACATCATGTTATTCATATACCAGAAATGTTTGAAGCTACTGACTGAATGAAAGGAGCTGGCATCTCACTCTCTTTGAATCTTCTTTATCATGCTAAGAGGAGCAGGAAAAAGCAAAAAATTTCAGAATTGCACCTTGCAATGCGGAGAAATTACTTTTTGTGCATTTACAATATTCATTGATTTTTGCCATTGAAAAACGTCCAGAAATGATTGAAGCTACTGACTGAATGAAAGGAGCTGGCATCTCACTCTCTTTGAATCTTCTTTATCATGCTAAGAGGAGCAGGAAAAAGCAAAAAATTTCAGAATTGCACCTTGCAATGCGGAGAAATTACTGTTTGTGCATTTACAATATTCATTGATTTTTGCCATTGAAAAACGTCCAGAAATGATTGAAGCTACTGACTGAATGAAAGGAGCTGGCATCTCACTCTCTTTGAATCTTCTTTATCATGCTAAGAGGAGCAGGAAAAAGCAAAAAATTTCAGAATTGCACCTTGCAATGCGGAGAAATTACTGTTTGTGCATTTACAATATTCATTGATTTTTGCCATTGAAAAACATGTAATTCATATACCAGAAATGTTTGAAGCTACTGACTGAATGAAAGGAGCTGGCACCTCACTCTCTTTGAATCTTCTTTATCATGCTAAGAGGAGCGGGAAAAAGCAAAAAATTTCAGAATTGCACCTTGCAATGCGGAGAAATTACTGTTTGTGCATTTACAATATTCATTGATTTTTGCCATTGAAAAACGTCCAGAAATGATTGAAGGTACTGACTGAATGAAAGGAGCTGGCATCTCACTCTCTTTGAATCTTCTTTATCATGCTAAGAGGAGCAGGAAAAAGCAAAAAATTTCAGAATTGCACCTTGCAATGCGGAGAAATTACTGTTTGTGCATTTACAATATTCATTGATTTTTGCCATTGAAAAACGTCCAGAAATGATTGAAGCTACTGACTGAATGAAAGGAGCTGGCATCTCACTCTCTTTGAATCTTCTTTATCATGCTAAGAGGAGCAGGAAAAAGCAAAAAATTTCAGAATTGCACCTTGCAATGCGGAAAAATTACAGTTTGTGCATTTACAATATTCATTGATTTTTGCCATTGAGAAACGTCCAGAAATGATTGAAGCTACTGACTGAATGAAAGGAGCTGGCATCTCACTCTCTTTGAATCTTCTTTATCATGCTAAGAGGAACAGGAAAAAGCAAAAAATTTCAGAATTGCACCTTGCAATGCGGAGAAATTACTGTTTGTGCATTTACAATATTCATTGATTTTTGCCTTTGAAAAACATCATGTTATTTATATACCAGAAATGTTTGAAGCTACTGACTGAATGAAAGGAGCTGGCATCTCACTCTCTTTGAATCTTCTTTATCATGCTAAGAGGAGCAGGAAAAAGCAAAAAATTTCAGAATTGCACCTTGCAATGTGGAGAAATTACTGTTTGTGCATTTACAATATTCATTGATTTTTACCATTGAAAAACGTCCAGAAATGATTGAAGCTACTGACTGAATGAAAGTAGCTGGCATCTCACTCTCTTTGAATTTTCTTTATCATGCTAAGAGGAGCAGGAAAAAGCAAAAAATTTCAGACTTGCACCTTGCAATGCGGAGAAATTACTGTTTGTGCATTTACAATATTCATTGATTTTTGCCATTGAAAAACATCATGTTATTCATATACCAGAAATGTTTGAAGCTACTGACTGAATGAAAGGAGCTGGCATCTCACTCTCTTTGAATCTTCTTTATCATGCTAAGAGGAGCAGGAAAAAGCAAAAAATTTCAGAATTGCACCTTGCAATGCGGAGAAATTACTGTTTGTGCATTTACAATATTCATTGATTTTTGCCATTGAAAAACATCATGTTATTCATATACAAGAAATGTTTGAAGCTACTGACTGAATGAAAGGAGCTGGCATCTCAATCTCTTTGAATCTTCTTTATCATGCTAAGAGGAGCAGGAAAAAGCAAAAAATTTCAGAATTGCACCTTGCAATGTGGAGAAATTACTGTTTGTGCATTTACAATATTCATTGATTTTTACCATTGAAAAACGTCCAGAAATGATTGAAGCTACTGACTGAATGAAAGTAGCTGGCATCTCACTCTCTTTGAATCTTCTTTATCATGCTAAGAGGAGCAGGAAAAAGCAAAAAATTTCAGACTTGCACCTTGCAATGCGGAGAAATTACTATTTGTGCATTTACAATATTCATTGATTTTTGCCATTGAAAAACATCATGTTATTCATATACCAGAAATGTTTGAAGCTACTGACTGAATGAAAGGAGCTGGCATCTCACTCTCTTTGAATCTTCTTTATCATGCTAAGAGGAGCAGGAAAAAGCAAAAAATTTCAGAATTGCACCTTGCAATGCGGAGAAATTACTGTTTGTGCATTTACAATATTCATTGATTTTTGCCATTGAAAAACATCATGTTATTCATATACCAGAAATGTTTGAAGCTACTGACTGAATGAAAGGAGCTGACATCTCACTCTCTTTGAATCTTCTTTATCATGCTAAGAGGAGCAGGAAAAAGCAAAAAATTTCAGAATTGCACCTTGCAATGCGGAGAAATTACTGTTTGTGCATTTACAATATTCATTGATTTTTGCCATTGAAAAATGTCCAGAAATGATTGAAGCTACTGACTGAATGAAAGGAGCTGGCATCTCACTCTCTTTGAATCATGCTAAGAGGAGCAGGAAAAAGCAAAAAATTTCAGAATTGCACCTTGCAATGCGGAGAAATTACTGTTTGTGCATTTACAATATTCATTGATTTTTGCCATTGAAAAACATCATGTTATTCATATACCAGAAATGTTTGAAGCTACTGACTGAATGAAAGGAGCTGGCATCTCACTCTCTTTGAATCTTCTTTATCATGCTAAGAGGAGCAGGAAAAAGCAAAAAATTTTAGAATTGCACCTTGCAATGTGGAGAAATTACTGTTTGTGCATTTACAATATTCATTGATTTTTACCATTGAAAAACGTCCAGAAATGATTGAAGCTACTGACTGAATGAAAGTAGCTGGCATCTCACTCTCTTTGAATCTTCTTTATCATGCTAAGAGGAGCAGGAAAAAGCAAAAAATTTCAGACTTGCACCTTGCAATGCGGAGAAATTACTGTTTGTGCATTTACAATATTCATTGATTTTTGCCATTGAAAAACATCATGTTATTCATATACCAGAAATGTTTGAAGCTACTGACTGAATGAAAGGAGCTGGCATCTCACTCTCTTTGAATCTTCTTTATCATGCTAAGAGGAGCAGGAAAAAGCAAAAAATTTCAGAATTGCACCTTGCAATGCGGAGAAATTACTGTTTGTGCATTTACAATATTCATTGATTTTTGCCATTGAAAAACGTCCAGAAATGATTGAAGCTACTGACTGAATGAAAGGAGCTGGCATCTCACTCTCTTTGAATCTTCTTTATCATGCTAAGAGGAGCAGGAAAAAGCAAAAAATTTCAGAATTGCACCTTGCAATGCGGAGAAATTACTGTTTGTGCATTTACAATATTCATTGATTTTTGCCATTGAAAAACGTCCAGAAATGATTGAAGCTACTGACTGAATGAAAGGAGCTGGCATCTCACTCTCTTTGAATCTTCTTTATCATGCTAAGAGGAGCAGGAAAAAGCAAAAAATTTCAGAATTGCACCTTGCAATGCGGAGAAATTACTGTTTGTGCATTTACAATATTCATTGATTTTTGCCATTGAAAAACGTCCAGAAATGATTGAAGCTACTGACTGAATGAAAGGAGCTGGCATCTCACTCTCTTTGAATCTTCTTTATCATGCTAAGAGGAGCGGGAAAAAGCAAAAAATTTCAGAATTGCACCTTGCAATGCGGAAAAATTACTGTTTGTGCATTTACAATATTCATTGATTTTTGCCATTGAAAAACATGTTATTCATATACCAGAAATGTTTGAAGCTACTGACTGAATGAAAGGAGCTGGCACCTCACTCTCTTTGAATCTTCTTTATCATGCTAAGAGGAGCGGGAAAAAGCAAAAAATTTCAGAATTGCACCTTGCAATGCGGAAAAATTACTGTTTGTGCATTTACAATATTCATTGATTTTTGCCATTGAAAAACGTCCAGAAATGATTGAAGGTACTGACTGAATGAAAGGAGCTGGCATCTCACTCTCTTTGAATCTTCTTTATCATGCTAAGAGGAGCAGGAAAAAGCAAAAAATTTCAGAATTGCACCTTGCAATGCGGAGAAATTACTGTTTGTGCATTTACAATATTCATTGATTTTTGCCATTGAAAAACGTCCAGAAATGATTGAAGCTACTGACTGAATGAAAGGAGCTGGCATCTCACTCTCTTTGAATCTTCTTTATCATGCTAAGAGGAGCAGGAAAAAGCAAAAAATTTCAGAATTGCACCTTGCAATGCGGAGAAATTACAGTTTGTGCATTTACAATATTCATTGATTTTTGCCATTGAAAAACATCCAGAAATGATTGAAGCTACTGACTGAATGAAAGGAGCTGGCATCTCACTCTCTTTGAATCTTCTTTATCATGCTAAGAGGAGCAGGAAAAAGCAAAAAATTTCAGAATTGCACCTTGCAATGCGGAGAAATTACTGTTTGTGCATTTACAATATTCATTGATTTTTGCCATTGAAAAACATCATGTTATTCATATACCAGAAATGTTTGAAGCTACTGACTGAATGAAAGGAGCTGGCATCTCACTCTCTTTGAATCTTCTTTATCATGCTAAGAGGAGCAGGAAAAAGCAAAAAATTTCAGAATTGCACCTTGCAATGTGGAGAAATTACTGTTTGTGCATTTACAATAATCATTGATTTTTACCATTGAAAAACGTCCAGAAATGATTGAAGCTACTGACTGAATGAAAGTAGCTGGCATCTCACTCTCTTTGAATCTTCTTTATCATGCTAAGAGGAGCAGGAAAAAGCAAAAAATTTCAGACTTGCACCTTGCAATGCGGAGAAATTACTGTTTGTGCATTTACAATATTCATTGATTTTTGCCATTGAAAAACATCATGTTATTCATATACCAGAAATGTTTGAAGCTACTGACTGAATGAAAGGAGCTGGCATCTCACTCTCTTTGAATCTTCTTTATCATGCTAAGAGGAGCAGGAAAAAGCAAAAAATTTCAGAATTGCACCTTGCAATGCGGAGAAATTACTGTTTGTGCATTTACAATATTCATTGATTTTTGCCATTGAAAAACATCATGTTATTCATATACCAGAAATGTTTGAAGCTACTGACTGAATGAAAGGAGCTGGCATCTCAATCTCTTTGAATCTTCTTTATCATGCTAAGAGGAGCAGGATAAAGCAAAAAATTTCAGAATTGCACCTTGCAATGTGGAGAAATTACTGTTTGTGCATTTACAATATTCATTGATTTTTACCATTGAAAAACGTCCAGAAATGATTGAAGCTACTGACTGAATGAAAGTAGCTGGCATCTCACTCTCTTTGAATCTTCTTTATCATGCTAAGAGGAGCAGGAAAAAGCAAAAAATTTCAGACTTGCACCTTGCAATGCGGAGAAATTACTGTTTGTGCATTTACAATATTCATTGATTTTTGCCATTGAAAAACATCATGTTATTCATATACCAGAAATGTTTGAAGCTACTGACTGAATGAAAGGAGCTGGCATCTCACTCTCTTTGAATCTTCTTTATCATGCTAAGAGGAGCAGGAAAAAGCAAAAAATTTCAGACTTGCACCTTGCAATGCGGAGAAATTACTGTTTGTGCATTTACAATATTCATTGATTTTTGCCATTGAAAAACATCATGTTATTCATATACCAGAAATGTTTGAAGCTACTGACTGAATGAAAGGAACTGGCATCTCACTCTCTTTGAATCTTCTTTATCATGCTAAGAGGAGCAGGAAAAAGCAAAAAATTTCAGAATTGCACCTTGCAATGCGGAGAAATTACTGTTTGTGCATTTACAATATTCATTGATTTTTGCCATTGAAAAACGTCCAGAAATGATTGAAGGTACTGACTGAATGAAAGGAGCTGGCATCTCACTCTCTTTGAATCTTCTTTATCATTCTAAGAGGAGCAGGAAAAAGCAAAAAATTTCAGAATTGCACCTTGCAATGCGGAGAAATTACTGTTTGTGCATTTACAATATTCATTGATTTTTGCCATTGAAAAACGTCCAGAAATGATTGAAGCTACTGACTCAATGAATGGAGCTGGCATCTCACTCTCTTTGAATCTTCTTTATCATGCTAAGAGGAGCAGGAAAAAGCAAAAAATTTCAGAATTGCACCTTGCAATGCGGAGAAATTACAGTTTGTGCATTTACAATATTCATTGATTTTTGCCATTGAAAAACGTCCAGAAATGATTGAAGCTACTGACTGAATGAAAGGAGCTGGCATCTCACTCTCTTTGAATCTTCTTTATCATGCTAAGAGGAGCAGGAAAAAGCAAAAAATTTCAGAATTGCACCTTGCAATGCGGAGAAATTACTGTTTGTGCATTTACAATATTCATTGATTTTTGCCATTGAAAAACATGTTATTCATATACCAGAAATGTTTGAAGCTCCTGACTGAATGAAAGGAGCTGGCACCTCACTCTCTTTGAATCTTCTTTATCATGCTAAGAGGAGCAGGAAAAAGCAAAAAATTTCAGAATTGCACCTTGCAATGCGGAGAAATTACTGTTTGTGCATTTACAATATTCATTGATTTTTGCCATTGAAAAACGTCCAGAAATGATTGAAGCTACTGACTGAATGAAAGGAGCTGGCATCTCACTCTCTTTGAATCTTCTTTATTATGCTAAGAGGAGCAGGAAAAAGCAAAAAATTTCAGAATTGCACCTTGCAATGCGGAGAAATTACTGTTTGTGCATTTACAATATTCATTGATTTTTGCCATTGAAAAATGTCCAGAAATGATTGAAGCTACTGACTGAATGAAAGGAGCTGGCATCTCACTCTCTTTGAATCTTCTTTATCATGCTAAGAGGAGCAGGAAAAAGCAAAAAATTTCAGAATTGCGCCTTGCAATGCGGAGAAATTACTGTTTGTGCATTTACAAAATTCATTGATTTTTGCCATTGAAAAACATCATGTTATTCATATACCAGAAATGATTGAAGCTACTGACTGAAGGAAAGGAGCTGGCATCTCACTCTCTTTGAATCTTCTTTATCATGCTAAGAGGAGCAGGAAAAAGCAAAAAATTTCAGAATTGCACCTTGCAATGCGGAGAAATTACTGTTTGTGCATTTACAATATTCATTGATTTTTGCCATTGAAAAACGTCCAGAAATGATTGAAGCTACTGACTGAATGAAAGGAGCTGGCATCTCACTCTCTTTGAATCTTCTTTATCATGCTAAGAGGAGCAGGAAAAAGCAAAAAATTTCAGAATTGCTCCTTGCAATGCGGAGAAATTACTGTTTGTGCATTTACAATATTCATTGATTTTTGCGATTGAAAAACATCATGTTATTCATATACCAGAAATGATTGAAGCTACTGACTGAATGAAAGGAGCTGGCATCTCATTCTCTTTGAATCTTCTTTATCATGCTAAGAGGAGCAGGAAAAAGTAAAAAATTTCAGAATTGCACCTTGCAATGCGGAGAAATTACTGTTTGTGCATTTACAATATTCAATGATTTTTGCCATTGAAAAACGTCCAGAAATGATTGAAGCTACTGACTGAATGAAAGGAGCTGGCATCTCACTCTCTTTGAATCTTGTTTATCATGCTAAGAGGAGCAGGAAAAAGCAAAAAATTTCAGAATTGCACCTTGCAATGCGGAGAAATTACTGTTTGTGCATTTACAATATTCATTGATTTTTGCCATTGAAAAATGTCCAGAAATGATTGAAGCTACTGACTGAATGAAAGGAGCTGGCATCTCACTCTCTTTGAATCTTCTTTATCATGCTAAGAGGAGCAGGAAAAAGCCAAAAATTTCAGAATTGCACCTTGCAATGCGGAGAAATTACTGTTTGTGCATTTACAATATTCATTGATTTTTGCTATTGAAAAACATCATGTTATTCATATACCAGAAATGATTGAAGCTACTGACTGAATGAAAGGAGCTGGCATCTCACTCTCTTTGAATCTTCTTTATCATGCTAAGAGGAGCAGGAAAAAGCAAAAAATTTCAGAATTGCACCTTGCAATGCGGAGAAATTGCAGTTTGTGCATTTACAATATTCATTGATTTTTGCCATTGAAAAACGTCCAGAAATGATTGAAGCTACTGACTGAATGAAAGGAGCTGGCATCTCACTCTCTTTGAATCTTCTTTATCATGCTAAGAGGAGCAGGAAAAAGCAAAAAATTTCAGAATTGCACCTTGCAATGCGGAGAAATTACTGTTTGTGCATTTACAATATTCATTGATTTTTGCCATTGAAAAACATCATGTTATTCATATACCAGAAATGATTGAAGCTACTGACTGAATGAAAGGAGCTGGCATCTCACTCTCTTTGAATCTTCTTTATCATGCTAAGAGGAGCAGGAAAAAGCAAAAAATTTCAGAATTGCACCTTGCAATGCGGAGAAATTGCAGTTTGTGCATTTACAATATTCATTGATTTTTGCCATTGAAAAACGTCCAGAAATGATTGAAGCTACTGACTGAATGAAAGGAGCTGGCATCTCACTCTCTTTGAATCTTCTTTATCATGCTAAGAGGAGCAGGAAAAAGCAAAAAATTTCAGAATTGCACCTTGCAATGCGGAGAAATTACTGTTTGTGCATTTACAATATTCATTGATTTTTGCCATTGAAAATCGTCCAGAAATGATTGAAGCTACTGACTGAATGAAAGGAGCTGGCATCTCACTCTCTTTGAATCTTCTTTATCATGCTAAGAGGAGCAGGAAAAAGCAAAAAATTTCAGAATTGCACCTTGCAATGCGGAGAAATTACTGTTTGTGCATTTACAATATTCATTGATTTTTGCCATTGAAAAATGTCCAGAAATGATTGAAGCTACTGACTGAATGAAAGGAGCTGGCATCTCACTCTCTTTGAATCTTCTTTATCATGCTAAGAGGAGCAGGAAAAAGCAAAAAATTTCAGAATTGCGCCTTGCAATGCGGAGAAATTACTGTTTGTGCATTTACAAAATTCATTGATTTTTGCCATTGAAAAACATCATGTTATTCATATACCAGAAATGATTGAAGCTACTGACTGAAGGAAAGGATCTGGCATCTCACTCTCTTTGACTCTTCTTTGTCATGCTAAGAGGAGCAGGAAAAAGCAAAAAATTTCAGAATTGCACCTTGCAATGCGGAGAAATTACTGTTTGTGCATTTACAATATTCATTGATTTTTGCCATTGAAAAACGTCCAGAAATGATTGAAGCTACTGACTGAATGAAAGGAGCTGGCATCTCACTCTCTTTGAATCTTCTTTATCATGCTAAGAGGAGCAGGAAAAAGCAAAACATTTCAGAATTGCACCTTGCAATGCGGAGAAATTACTGTTTGTGCATTTACAATATTCATTGATTTTTGCGATTGAAAAACATCATGTTATTCATATACCAGAAATGATTGAAGCTACTGACTGAATGAAAGGAGCTGGCATCTCACTCTCTTTGAATCTTCTTTATCATGCTAAGAGGAGCAGGAAAAAGTAAAAAATTTCAGAATTGCACCTTGCAATGCGGAGAAATTACTGTTTGTGCATTTACAATATTCAATGATTTTTGCCATTGAAAAACGTCCAGAAATGATTGAAGCTACTGACTGAATGAAAGGAGCTGGCATCTCACTCTCTTTGAATCTTCTTTATCATGCTAAGAGGAGCAGGAAAAAGCAAAAAATTTCAGAATTGCACCTTGCAATGCGGAGAAATTACTATTTGTGCATTTACAATATTCATTGATTTTTGCCATTGAAAAACATCATGTTATTCATATACCAGAAATGATTGAAGCTACTGACTGAATGAAAGGAGCTGGCATCTCACTCTCTTTGAATCTTCTTTATCATGCTAAGAGGAGCAGGAAAAAGCAAAAAATTTCAGAATTGCACCTTGCAATGCGGAGAAATTGCAGTTTGTGCATTTACAATATTCATTGATTTTTGCCATTGAAAAACGTCCAGAAATGATTGAAGCTACTGACTGAATGAAAGGAGCTGGCATCTCACTCTCTTTGAATCTTCTTTATCATGCTAAGAGGAGCAGGAAAAAGCAAAAAATTTCAGAATTGCACCTTGCAATGCGGAGAAATTACTGTTTGTGCATTTACAATATTCATTGATTTTTGCCATTGAAAAACGTCCAGAAATGATTGAAGCTACTGACTGAATGAAAGGAGCTGGCATCTCACTCTCTTTGAATCTTCTTTATCATGCTAAGAGGAGCAGGAAAAAGCAAAAAATTTCAGAATTGCACCTTGCAATGCGGAGAAATTACTGTTTGTGCATTTACAATATTCATTGATTTTTGCCATTGAAAAACATCATGTTATTCATATACCAGAAATGTTTGAAGCTACTGACTGAATGAAAGGAGCTGGCATCTCACTCTCTTTGAATCTTCTTTATCATGCTAGAGCAGGAAAAAGCAAAAAATTTCAGAATTGCACCTTGCAATGCGGAGAAATTACTGTTTGTGCATTTACAATATTCAATGATTTTTGCCATTGAAAAACGTCCAGAAATGATTGAAGCTACTGACTGAATGAAAGGAGCTGGCATCTCACTCTCTTTGAATCTTCTTTATCATGCTAAGAGGAGCAGGAAAAAGCAAAAAATTTCAGAATTGCACCTTGCAATGCGGAGAAATTACTGTTTGTGCATTTACAATATTCATTGATTTTTGCCATTGAAAAACATCATGTTATTCATATACCAGAAATGATTGAAGCTACTGACTGAATGAAAGGAGCTGGCATCTCACTCTCTTTGAATCTTCTTTATCATGCTAAGAGGAGCAGGAAAAAGCAAAAAATTTCAGAATTGCACCTTGCAATGCGGAGAAATTGCAGTTTGTGCATTTACAATATTCATTGATTTTTGCCATTGAAAAACGTCCAGAAATGATTGAAGCTACTGACTGAATGAAAGGAGCTGGCATCTCACTCTCTTTGAATCTTCTTTATCATGCTAAGAGGAGCAGGAAAAAGCAAAAAATTTCAGAATTGCACCTTGCAATGCGGAGAAATTACTGTTTGTGCATTTACAATATTCATTGATTTTTGCCATTGAAAAACGTCCAGAAATGATTGAAGCTACTGACTGAATGAAAGGAGCTGGCATCTCACTCTCTTTGAATCTTCTTTATCATGCTAAGAGGAGCAGGAAAAAGCAAAAAATTTCAGAATTGCACCTTGCAATGCGGAGAAATTACTGTTTGTGCATTTACAATATTCTTTGATTTTTGCCATTGAAAAACGTCCAGAAATGATTGAAGCTACTGACTGAATGAAAGGAGCTGGCATCTCACTCTCTTTGAATCTTCTTTATCATGCTAGAGCAGGAAAAAGCAAAAAATTTCAGAATTGCACCTTGCAATGCGGAGAAATTACTGTTTGTGCATTTACAATATTCATTGATTTTTGCCATTGAAAAACGTCCAGAAATGATTGAAGCTACTGACTGAATGAAAGGAGCTGGCATCTCACTCTCTTTGAATCTTCTTTATCATGCTAAGAGGAGCAGGAAAAGGCAAAAAATTTCAGAATTGCACCTTGCAATGCGGAGAAATTACTGTTTGTGCATTTACAATATTCATTGATTTTTGCCATTGAAAAACATCATGTTATTCATATACCAGAAATGATTGAAGCTACTGACTGAATGAAAGGAGCTGGCATCTCATTCTCTTTGAATCTTCTTTATCATGCTAAGAGGAGCAGGAAAAAGTAAAAAATTTCAGAATTGCACCTTGCAATGCGGAGAAATTACTGTTTGTGCATTTACAATATTCAATGATTTTTGCCATTGAAAAACGTCCAGAAATGATTGAAGCTACTGACTGAATGAAAGGAGCTGGCATCTCACTCTCTTTGAATCTTGTTTATCATGCTAAGAGGAGCAGGAAAAAGCAAAAAATTTCAGAATTGCACCTTGCAATGCGGAGAAATTACTGTTTGTGCATTTACAATATTCATTGATTTTTGCCATTGAAAAACGTCCAGAAATGATTGAAGCTACTGACTGAATGAAAGGAGCTGGCATCTCACTCTCTTTGAATCTTCTTTATCATGCTAAGAGGAGCAGGAAAAAGCCAAAAATTTCAGAATTGCACCTTGCAATGCGGAGAAATTACTGTTTGTGCATTTACAATATTCATTGATTTTTGCTATTGAAAAACATCATGTTATTCATATACCAGAAATGATTGAAGCTACTGACTGAATGAAAGGAGCTGGCATCTCACTCTCTTTGAATCTTCTTTATCATGCTAAGAGGAGCAGGAAAAAGCAAAAAATTTCAGAATTGCACCTTGCAATGCGGAGAAATTGCAGTTTGTGCATTTACAATATTCATTGATTTTTGCCATTGAAAAACGTCCAGAAATGATTGAAGCTACTGACTGAATGAAAGGAGCTGGCATCTCACTCTCTTTGAATCTTCTTTATCATGCTAAGAGGAGCAGGAAAAAGCAAAAAATTTCAGAATTGCACCTTGCAATGCGGAGAAATTACTGTTTGTGCATTTACAATATTCATTGATTTTTGCCATTGAAAAACATCATGTTATTCATATACCAGAAATGATTGAAGCTACTGACTGAATGAAAGGAGCTGGCATCTCACTCTCTTTGAATCTTCTTTATCATGCTAAGAGGAGCAGGAAAAAGCAAAAAATTTCAGAATTGCACCTTGCAATGCGGAGAAATTGCAGTTTGTGCATTTACAATATTCATTGATTTTTGCCATTGAAAAACGTCCAGAAATGATTGAAGCTACTGACTGAATGAAAGGAGCTGGCATCTCACTCTCTTTGAATCTTCTTTATCATGCTAAGAGGAGCAGGAAAAAGCAAAAAATTTCAGAATTGCACCTTGCAATGCGGAGAAATTACTGTTTGTGCATTTACAATATTCATTGATTTTTGCCATTGAAAAACGTCCAGAAATGATTGAAGCTACTGACTGAATGAAAGGAGCTGGCATCTCACTCTCTTTGAATCTTCTTTATCATGCTAAGAGGAGCAGGAAAAAGCAAAAAATTTCAGAATTGCACCTTGCAATGCGGAGAAATTACTGTTTGTGCATTTACAATATTCATTGATTTTTGCCATTGAAAAATGTCCAGAAATGATTGAAGCTACTGACTGAATGAAAGGAGCTGGCATCTCACTCTCTTTGAATCTTCTTTATCATGCTAAGAGGAGCAGGAAAAAGCAAAAAATTTCAGAATTGCGCCTTGCAATGCGGAGAAATTACTGTTTGTGCATTTACAAAATTCATTGATTTTTGCCATTGAAAAACATCATGTTATTCATATACCAGAAATGATTGAAGCTACTGACTGAAGAAAAGGATCTGGCATCTCACTCTCTTTGAATCTTCTTTGTCATGCTAAGAGGAGCAGGAAAAAGCAAAAAATTTCAGAATTGCACCTTGCAATGCGGAGAAATTACTGTTTGTGCATTTACAATATTCATTGATTTTTGCCATTGAAAAACGTCCAGAAATGATTGAAGCTACTGACTGAATGAAAGGAGCTGGCATCTCACTCTCTTTGAATCTTCTTTATCATGCTAAGAGGAGCAGGAAAAAGCAAAACATTTCAGAATTGCACCTTGCAATGCGGAGAAATTACTGTTTGTGCATTTACAATATTCATTGATTTTTGCGATTGAAAAACATCATGTTATTCATATACCAGAAATGATTGAAGCTACTGACTGAATGAAAGGAGCTGGCATCTCACTCTCTTTGAATCTTCTTTATCATGCTAAGAGGAGCAGGAAAAAGTAAAAAATTTCAGAATTGCACCTTGCAATGCGGAGAAATTACTGTTTGTGCATTTACAATATTCAATGATTTTTGCCATTGAAAAACGTCCAGAAATGATTGAAGCTACTGACTGAATGAAAGGAGCTGGCATCTCACTCTCTTTGAATCTTCTTTATCATGCTAAGAGGAGCAGGAAAAAGCAAAAAATTTCAGAATTGCACCTTGCAATGCGGAGAAATTACTGTTTGTGCATTTACAATATTCATTGATTTTTGCCATTGAAAAACGTCCAGAAATGATTGAAGCTACTGACTGAATGAAAGGAGCTGGCATCTCACTCTCTTTGAATCTTCTTTATCATGCTAAGAGGAGCAGGAAAAAGCAAAAAATTTCAGAATTGCACCTTGCAATGCGGAGAAATTACTGTTTGTGCATTTACAATATTCATTGATTTTTGCCATTGAAAAATGTCCAGAAATGATTGAAGCTACTGACTGAATGAAAGGAGCTGGCATCTCACTCTCTTTGAATCTTCTTTATCATGCTAAGAGGAGCAGGAAAAAGCAAAAAATTTCAGAATTGCGCCTTGCAATGCGGAGAAATTACTGTTTGTGCATTTACAAAATTCATTGATTTTTGCCATTGAAAAACATCATGTTATTCATATACCAGAAATGATTGAAGCTACTGACTGAAGGAAAGGATCTGGCATCTCACTCTCTTTGAATCTTCTTTGTCATGCTAAGAGGAGCAGGAAAAAGCAAAAAATTTCAGAATTGCACCTTGCAATGCGGAGAAATTACTGTTTGTGCATTTACAATATTCATTGATTTTTGCCATTGAAAAACGTCCAGAAATGATTGAAGCTACTGACTGAATGAAAGGAGCTGGCATCTCACTCTCTTTGAATCTTCTTTATCATGCTAAGAGGAGCAGGAAAAAGCAAAACATTTCAGAATTGCACCTTGCAATGCGGAGAAATTACTGTTTGTGCATTTACAATATTCATTGATTTTTGCGATTGAAAAACATCATGTTATTCATATACCAGAAATGATTGAAGCTACTGACTGAATGAAAGGAGCTGGCATCTAACTCTCTTTGAATCTTCTTTATCATGCTAAGAGGAGCAGGAAAAAGTAAAAAATTTCAGAATTGCACCTTGCAATGCGGAGAAATTACTGTTTGTGCATTTACAATATTCAATGATTTTTGCCATTGAAAAACGTCCAGAAATGATTGAAGCTACTGACTGAATGAAAGGAGCTGGCATCTCACTCTCTTTGAATCTTCTTTATCATGCTAAGAGGAGCAGGAAAAAGCAAAAAATTTCAGAATTGCACCTTGCAATGCGGAGAAATTACTGTTTGTGCATTTACAATATTCATTGATTTTTGCCATTGAAAAACATCATGTTATTCATATACCAGAAATGATTGAAGCTACTGACTGAATGAAAGGAGCTGGCATCTCACTCTCTTTGAATCTTCTTTATCATGCTAAGAGGAGCAGGAAAAAGCAAAAAATTTCAGAATTGCACCTTGCAATGCGGAGAAATTGCAGTTTGTACATTTACAATATTCATTGATTTTTGCCATTGAAAAACGTCCAGAAATGATTGAAGCTACTGACTGAATGAAAGGAGCTGGCATCTCACTCTCTTTGAATCTTCTTTATCATGCTAAGAGGAGCAGGAAAAAGCAAAAAATTTCAGAATTGCACCTTGCAATGCGGAGAAATTACTGTTTGTGCATTTACAATATTCATTGATTTTTGCCATTGAAAAACGTCCAGAAATGATTGAAGCTACTGACTGAATGAAAGGAGCTGGCATCTCACTCTCTTTGAATCTTCTTTATCATGCTAAGAGGAGCAGGAAAAAGCAAAAAATTTCAGAATTGCACCTTGCAATGCGGAGAAATTACTGTTTGTGCATTTACAATATTCATTGATTTTTGCCATTGAAAAACATCATGTTATTCATATACCAGAAATGTTTGAAGCTACTGACTGAATGAAAGGAGCTGGCATCTCACTCTCTTTGAATCTTCTTTATCATGCTAAGAGGAGCAGGAAAAAGCAAAAAATTTCAGAATTGCACCTTGCAATGCGGAGAAATTACTGTTTGTGCATTTACAATATTCATTGATTTTTGCCATTGAAAAACGTCCAGAAATGATTGAAGCTACTGACTGAATGAAAGGAGCTGGCATCTCACTCTCTTTGAATCTTCTTTATCATGCTAAGAGGAGCAGGAAAAGGCAAAAAATTTCAGAATTGCACCTTGCAATGCGGAGAAATTACTGTTTGTGCATTTACAATATTCATTGATTTTTGCCATTGAAAAACATCATGTTATTCATATACCAGAAATGATTGAAGCTACTGACTGAATGAAAGGAGCTGGCATCTCACTCTCTTTGAATCTTCTTTATCATGCTAAGAGGAGCAGGAAAAAGCAAAAAATTTCAGAATTGCACCTTGCAATGCGGAGAAATTACTGTTTGTGCATTTACAATATTCATTATTTTTGCCATTGAAAAACATCATGTTATTCATATACCAGAAATGATTGAAGCTACTGACTGAATGAAAGGAGCTGGCATCTCACTCTCTTTGAATCTTCTTTATCATGCTAAGAGGAGCAGGAAAAAGCAAAAAATTTCAGAATTGCACCTTGCAATGCGGAGAAATTACTGTTTGTGCATTTACAATATTCATTGATTTTTGCCATTGAAAAACGTCCAGAAATGATTGAAGCTACTGACTGAATGAAAGGAGCTGGCATCTCACTCTCTTTGAATCTTCTTTATCATGCTAAGAGGAGCAGGAAAAAGCAAAAAAATTCAGAATTGCACCTTGCAATGCGGAGAAATTACTGTTTGTGCATTTACAATATTCATTGATTTTTGCCATTGAAAAACATCATGTTATTCATATACCAGAAATGATTGAAGCTACTGACTGAATGAAAGGAGCTGGCATCTCACTCTCTTTGAATCTTCTTTTTCATGCTAAGAGGAGCAGGAAAAAGTAAAAAATTTCAGAATTGCACCTTGCAATGCGGAGAAATTACTGTTTGTGCATTTACAATATTCATTGATTTTTGCCATTGAAAAACGTCCAGAAATGATTGAAGCTACTGACTGAATGAAAGGAGCTGGCATCTCAGTCTCTTTGAATCTTCTTTATCATGCTAAGAGGAGCAGGAAAAAGCAAAAAATTTCAGAATTGCACCTTGCAATGCGGAGAAATTACTGCTTGTGCATTTACAATATTCATTGATTTTTGCCATTGAAAAACGTCCAGAAATGATTGAAGCTACTGACTGAATGAAAGGAGCTGGCATCTCACTCTCTTTGAATCTTCTTTATCATGCTAAGAGGAGCAGGAAAAAGCAAAAAATTTCAGAATTGCACCTTGCAATACGGAGAAATTACTGTTTGTGCATTTACAATATTCATTGATTTTTGCCATTGAAAAACGTCCAGAAATGATTGAAGCTACTGACTGAATGAAAGGAGCTGGCATCTCACTCTCTTTGAATCTTCTTTATCATGCTAAGAGGAGCAGGAAAAAGCAAAAAATTTCAGAATTGCACCTTGCAATGCGGAGAAATTACTGTTTGTGCATTTACAATATTCATTGATTTTTGCCATTGAAAAACGTCCATAAATGATTGAAGCTACTGACTGAATGAAAGGAGCTGGCATCTCACTCTCTTTGAATCTTCTTTATCATGCTAAGAGGAGCAGGAAAAAGCAAAAAATTTCAGAATTGCACCTTGCAATGCGGAGAAATTACTGTTTGTGCATTTACAATATTCATTGATTTTTGCCGTTGAAAAACGTCCAGAAATGATTGAAGCTACTGACTGAATGAAAGGAGCTGGCATCTCACTCTCTTTGAATCTTCTTTATCATGCTAAGAGGAGCAGGAAAAAGCAAAAAATTTCAGAATTGCACCTTGCAATGCGGAGAAATTACTGTTTGTGCATTTACAATATTTATTGATTTTTGCCATTGAAAAACATCCAGAAATGATTGAAGCTACTGACTGAATGAAAGGAGCTGGCATCTCACTCTCTTTGAATCTTCTTTATCATGCTAAGAGGAGCAGGAAAAAGCAAAAAATTTCAGAATTGCACCTTGCAATGCGGAGAAATTACTGTTTGTGCATTTACAATATTCATTGATTTTTGCCATTGTTAAACATCATGTTATTCATATACCAGAAATGATTGAAGCTACTGACTGAATGAAAGGAGCTGGCATCTCACTCTCTTTGAATCTTCTTTATCATGATAAGAGGAGCAGGAAAAAGCAAAAAATTTCAGAATTGCACCTTGCAATGCGGAGAAATTACTGTTTGTGCATTTACAATATTCATTGATTTTTGCCATTGAAAAACGTCCAGAAATGTTTGAAGCTACTGACTGAATGAAAGGAGCTGGCATCTCACTCTCTTTGAATCTTCTTTATCATGCTAAGAGGAGCAGGAAAAAGCAAAAAATTTCAGAATTGCACCTTGCAATGCGGAGAAATTACTGTTTGTGCATTTACAATATTCATTGATTTTTGCCATTGAAAAACATCATGTTATTCATATACCAGAAATGATTGAAGCTACTGACTGAATGAAAGGAGCTGGCATCTCACTCTCTTTGAATCTTCTTTATCATGCTAAGAGGAGCAGGAAAAAGCAAAAAATTTCAGAATTGCACCTTGCAATGCGGAGAAATTACTGTTTGTGCATTTACAATATTCATTGATTTTTGCCTTTGAAAAACGTCCAGAAATGATTGAAGCTACTGACTGAATGAAAGGAGCTGGCATCTCACTCTCTTTGAATCTTCTTTATCATGCTAAGAGGAGCAGGAAAAAGCAAAAAATTTCAGAATTGCACCTTGCAATGCGGAGAAATTACTGTTTGTGCATTTACAATATTCATTGATTTTTGCCATTGAAAAACATCATGTTATTCATATACCAGAAATGATTGAAGCTACTGACTGAATGAAAGGAGCTGGCATCTCACTCTCTTTGAATCTTCTTTTTCATGCTAAGATGAGCAGGAAAAAGTAAAAAATTTCAGAATTGCACCTTGCAATGCGGAGAAATTACTGTTTGTGCATTTACAATATTCATTGATTTTTGCCATTGAAAAACGTCCAGAAATGATTGAAGCTACTGACTGAATGAAAGGAGCTGGCATCTCAGTCTCTTTGAATCTTCTTTATCATGCTAAGAGGAGCAGGAAAAAGCAAAAAATTTCAGAATTGCACCTTGCAATGCGGAGAAATTACTGCTTGTGCATTTACAATATTCATTGATTTTTGCCATTGAAAAACGTCCAGAAATGATTGAAGCTACTGACTGAATGAAAGGAGCTGGCATCTCACTCTCTTTGAATCTTCTTTATCATGCTAAGAGGAGCAGGAAAAAGCAAAAAATTTCAGAATTGCACCTTGCAATACGGAGAAATTACTGTTTGTGCATTTACAATATTCATTGATTTTTGCCATTGAAAAACGTCCAGAAATGATTGAAGCTACTGACTGAATGAAAGGAGCTGGCATCTCACTCTGTTTGAATCTTCTTTATCATGCTAAGAGGAGCAGGAAAAAGCAAAAAATTTCAGAATTGCACCTTGCAATGCGGAGAAATTACTGTTTGTGCATTTACAATATTCATTGATTTTTGCCATTGAAAAACGTCCAGAAATGATTGAAGCTACTGACTGAATGAAAGGAGCTGGCATCTCACTCTCTTTGAATCTTCTTTACCATGCTAAGAGGAGCAGGAAAAAGCAAAAAATTTCAGAATTGCACCTTGCAATGCGGAGAAATTACTGTTTGTGCATTTACAATATTCATTGATTTTTGCCGTTGAAAAACGTCCAGAAATGATTGAAGCTACTGACTGAATGAAAGGAGCTGGCATCTCACTCTCTTTGAATCTTCTTTATCATGCTAAGAGGAGCAGGAAAAAGCAAAAAATTTCAGAATTGCACCTTGCAATGCGGAGAAATTACTGTTTGTGCATTTACAATATTCATTGATTTTTGCCATTGAAAAACATCCAGAAATGATTGAAGCTACTGACTGAATGAAAGGAGCTGGCATCTCACTCTCTTTGAATCTTCTTTATCATGCTAAGAGGAGCAGGAAAAAGCAAAAAATTTCAGAATTGCACCTTGCAATGCGGAGAAATTACTATTTGTGCATTTACAATATTCATTGATTTTTGCCATTGTTAAACATCATGTTATTCATATACCAGAAATGATTGAAGCTACTGACTGAATGAAAGGAGCTGGCATCTCACTCTCTTTGAATCTTCTTTATCATGCTAAGAGGAGCAGGAAAAAGCAAAAAATTTCAGAATTGCACCTTGCAATGCGGAGAAATTACTGTTTGTGCATTTACAATATTCATTGATTTTTGCCATTGAAAAACGTCCAGAAATGTTTGAAGCTACTGACTGAATGAAAGGAGCTGGCATCTCACTCTCTTTGAATCTTCTTTATCATGCTAAGAGGAGCAGGAAAAAGCAAAAAATTTCAGAATTGCACCTTGCAATGCGGAGAAATTACTGTTTGTGCATTTACAATATTCATTGATTTTTGCCATTGAAAAACGTCCAGAAATGATTGAAGCTACTGACTGAATGAAAGGAGCTGGCATCTCACTCTCTTTGAATCTTCTTTATCATGCTAAGAGGAGCAGGAAAATGCAAAAAAATTCAGAATTGCTCCTTGCAATGCGGAGAAATTACTGTTTGTGCATTTACAATATTCATTGATTTTTGCCATTGAAAAACATCATGTTATTCATATACCAGAAATGTTTGAAGCTACTGACTGAATGAAAGGAGCTGGCATGTCACTCTCTTTGAATCTTCTTTATCATGCTAAAAGGAGCAGGAAAAAGCAAAAAATTTCAGAATTGCACCTTGCAATGCGGAGAAATTACTGTTTGTGCATTTACAATATTCATTGATTTTTGCCATTGAAAAACGTCCAGAAATGATTGAAGCTACTGACTGAATGAAAGGAGCTGGCATCTCACTCTCTTTGAATCTTCTTTATCATGCTAAGAGGAGCAGGAAAAAGCAAAAAATTTCAGAATTGCACCTTGCAATGCGGAGAAATTACTGTTTGTGCATTTACAATATTCATTGATTTTTGCCATTGAAAAACATCATGTTATTCATATACCAGAAATGATTGAAGCTACTGACTGAATGAAAGGAGCTGGCATCTCACTCTCTTTGAATCTTCTTTATCATGCTAAGAGGAGCAGGAAAAAGCAAAAAATTTCAGAATTGCACCTTGCAATGCGGAGAAATTACTGTTTGTGCATTTACAATATTCATTGATTTTTGCCATTGAAAAACGTCCAGAAATGATTGAAGCTACTGACTGAATGAAAGGAGCTGGCATCTCACTCTCTTTGAATCTTCTTTATCATGCTAAGAGGAGCAGGAAAAAGCAAAAAATTTCAGAATTGCACCTTGCAATGCGGAGAAATTACTGTTTGTGCATTTACAATATTCATTGATTTTTGCCATTGAAAAACATCATGTTATTCATATACCAGAAATGTTTGAAGCTACTGACTGAATGAAAGGAGCTGGCATCTCACTCTCTTTGAATCTTCTTTATCATGCTAAGAGGAGCAGGAAAAAGCAAAAAATTTCAGAATTGCACCTTGCCATGCGGAGAAATTACTGTTTGTGCATTTACAATATTCATTGATTTTTGCCATTGAAAAACGTCCAGAAATGATTGAAGCTACTGACTGAATGAAAGGAGCTGGCATCTCACTCTCTTTGAATCTTCTTTATCATGCTAAGAGGAGCAGGAAAAGGCAAAAAATTTCAGAATTGCACCTTGCAATGCGGAGAAATTACTGTTTGTGCATTTACAATATTCATTGATTTTTGCCATTGAAAAACATCATGTTATTCATATACCAGAAATGTTTGAAGCTACTGACTGAATGAAAGGAGCTGGCATCTCACTCTCTTTGAATCTTCTTTATCATGCTAAGAGGAGCAGGAAAAAGCAAAAAATTTCAGAATTGTGCATTTACAATATTCATTGATTTTTGCCATTGAAAAACATGTTTTTCATATACCAGAAATGTTTGAAGCTACTGACTGAATGAAAGGAGCTGGCATCTCACTCTCTTTGAATCTTCTTTATCATGCTAGGATTAGCAGGAAAAAGCAAAAAATTTCAGAATTGCACCTTGCAATGTGGAGATATTACTGTTTGTGCATTTACAATATTCATTGATTTTTGCCATTGAAAAACATGTTTTTCATATACCAGAAATGTTTGAAGCTACTGACTGAATGAAAGGAGCTGGCATCTCACTCTCTTTGAATCTTCTTTATCATGCTAGGATTAACAGGAAAAAGCAAAAAATTTCAGAATTGCACCTTGCAATGTGGAGATATTACTGTTTGTGCATTTACAATATTCATTGATTTTTGCCATTGAAAAACATGTTTTTCATATACCAGAAATGTTTGAGGCTACTGACTGAATGAAAGGAGCTGGCATCTCACTCTCTTTGAATCTTCTTTATCATGCTAGGATTAACAGGAAAAAGCTAAAAATTTCAGAATTGCACCGTGCAATGTTGAGATATTACTGTTTGTGCATTTACAATATTCATTGATTTTTGCCATTGAAAAACATGTTTTTCATATACCAGAAATGTTTGAAGCTACTGACTGAATGAAAGGAGCTGGCATCTCACTCTCTTTGAATCTTCTTTATCATGCTAGGATTAGCAGGAAAAAGCAAAAAATTTCAGAATTGCACCTTGCAATGTGGAGATATTACTGTTTGTGCATTTACAATATTCATTGATTTTTGCCATTGAAAAACATGTTTTTCATATACCAGAAATGTTTGAAGCTACTGACTGAATGAAAGGAGCTGGCATCTCACTCTCTTTGAATCTTCTTTATCATGCTAGGATTAACAGGAAAAAGCTAAAAATTTCATAATTGCACCGTGCAATGTGGAGATATTACTGTTTGTGCATTTACAATATTCATTGATTTTTGCCATTGAAAAACATGTTTTTCATATACCAGAAATGTTTGAAGCTACTGACTGAATGAAAGGAGCTGGCATCTCACTCTCTTTGAATCTTCTTTATCATGCTAGGATTAGCAGGAAAAAGCAAAAAATTTCAGAATTGCACCTTGCAATGTGGAGATATTACTGTTTGTGCATTTACAATATTCATTGATTTTTGCCATTGAAAAACATGTTTTTCATATACCAGAAATGTTTGAAGCTACTGACTGAATGAAAGGAGCTGGCATCTCACTCTCTTTGAATCTTCTTTATCATGCTAGGATTAACAGGAAAAAGCTAAAAATTTCAGAATTGCACCGTGCAATGTGGAGATATTACTGTTTGTGCATTTACAATATTCATTGATTTTTGCCATTGAAAAACATGTTTTTCATATACCAGAAATGTTTGAAGCTACTGACTGAATGAAAGGAGCTGGCATCTCACTCTCTTTGAATCTTCTTTATCATGCTAGGATTAACAGGAAAAAGCTAAAAATTTCAGAATTGCACCGTGCAATGCGGAGAAATTACTGTTTGTGCATTTACAATATTCATTGATTTTTGCCATTGAAAAACATCCAGAAATGATTGAAGCTACTGACTGAATGAAAGGAGCTGGCATCTCACTCTCTTTGAATCTTCTTTATCATGCTAAGAGGAGCAGGAAAAAGCAAAAAATTTCAGAATTGCACCTTGCAATGCGGAGAAATTACTGTTTGTGCATTTACAATATTCATTGATTTTTGCCATTGAAAAACGTCCAGAAATGATTGAAGCTACTGACTGAATGAAAGGAGCTGGCATCTCAGTCTCTTTGAATCTTCTTTATCATGCTAAGAGGAGCAGGAAAAAGCAAAAAATTTCAGAATTGCACCTTGCAATGCGGAGAAATTACTGTTTGTGCATCTACAATATTCATTGATTTTTGCCGTTGAAAAACGTCCAGAAATGATTGAAGCTACTGACTGAATGAAAGGAGCTGGCATCTCACTCTCTTTGAGTCTTCTTTACCATGCTAAGAGGAGCAGGAAAAAGCAAAAAATTTCAGAATTGCACCTTGCAATGCGGAGAAATTACTGTTTGTGCATTTACAATATTCATTGATTTTTGCCATTGAAAAACGTCCAGAAATGATTGAAGCTACTGACTGAATGAAAGGAGCTGGCATCTCACTCTCTTTGAATCTTCTTTATCATGCTAAGAGGAGCAGGAAAAAGCAAAAAATTTCAGAATTGCACCTTGCAATGTGGAGATATTACTGTTTGTGCATTTACAATATTCATTGATTTTTGCCATTGAAAAACATGTTTTTCATATACCAGAAATGTTTGAAGCTACTGACTGAATGAAAGGAGCTGGCATCTCACTCTCTTTGAATCTTCTTTATCATGCTAGGATTAACAGGAAAAAGCAAAAAATTTCAGAATTGCACCTTGCAATGTGGAGATATTACTGTTTGTGCATTTACAATATTCATTGATTTTTGCCATTGAAAAACGTTTTTCATATACCAGAAATGTTTGAAGCTACTGACTGAATGAAAGGAGCTGGCATCTCACTCTCTTTGAATCTTCTTTATCATGCTAGGATTAACAGGAAAAAGCTAAAAATTTCAGAATTGCACCGTGCAATGTTGAGATATTACTGTTTGTGCATTTACAATATTCATTGATTTTTGCCATTGAAAAACATGTTTTTCATATACCAGAAATGTTTGAAGCTACTGACTGAATGAAAGGAGCTGGCATCTCACTCTCTTTTAATCTTCTTTATCATGCTAGGATTAGCAGGAAAAAGCAAAAAATTTCAGAATTGCACCTTGCAATGTGGAGTTATTACTGTTTGTGCATTTACAATATTCATTGATTTTTGCCATTGAAAAACATGTTTTTCATATACCAGAAATGTTTGAAGCTACTGACTGAATGAAAGGAGCTGGCATCTCACTCTCTTTGAATCTTCTTTATCATGCTAGGATTAACAGGAAAAAGCTAAAAATTTCATAATTGCACCGTGCAATGTGGAGATATTACTGTTTGTGCATTTACAATATTCATTGATTTTTGCCATTGAAAAACATGTTTTTCATATACCAGAAATGTTTGAAGCTACTGACTGAATGAAAGGAGCTGGCATCTCACTCTCTTTGAATCTTCTTTATCATGCTAGGATTAGCAGGAAAAAGCAAAAAATTTCAGAATTGCACCTTGCAATGTGGAGATATTACTGTTTGTGCATTTACAATATTCATTGATTTTTGCCATTGAAAAACATGTTTTTCATATACCAGAAATGTTTGAAGCTACTGACTGAATGAAAGGAGCTGGCATCTCACTCTCTTTGAATCTTCTTTATCATGCTAGGATTAACAGGAAAAAGCTAAAAATTTCAGAATTGCACCGTGCAATGTGGAGATATTACTGTTTGTGCATTTACAATATTCATTGATTTTTGCCATTGAAAAACATGTTTTTCATATACCAGAAATGTTTGAAGCTACTGACTGAATGAAAGGAGCTGGCATCTCACTCTCTTTGAATCTTCTTTATCATGCTAGGATTAGCAGGAAAAAGCAAAAAATTTCAGAATTGCACCTTGCAATGTGGAGATATTACTGTTTGTGCATTTACAATATTCATTGATTTTTGCCATTGAAAAACATGTTTTTCATATACCAGAAATGTTTGAAGCTACTGACTGAATGAAAGGAGCTGGCATCTCACTCTCTTTGAATCTTCTTTATCATGCTAGGATTAACAGGAAAAAGCAAAAAATTTCAGAATTGCACCTTGCAATGTGGAGATATTACTGTTTGTGCATTTACAATATTCATTGATTTTTGCCATTGAAAAACATGTTTTTCATATACCAGAAATGTTTGAGGCTACTGACTGAATGAAAGGAGCTGGCATCTCACTCTCTTTGAATCTTCTTTATCATGCTAGGATTAACAGGAAAAAGCAAAAAATTTCAGAATTGCACCTTGCAATGCGGAGAAATTACTGTTTGTGCATTTACAATATTCATTGATTTTTGCCATTGAAAAACGTCCAGAAATGATTGAAGCTACTGACTGAATGAAAGGAGCTGGCATCTCAGTCTCTTTGAATCTTCTTTATCATGCTAAGAGGAGCAGGAAAAAGCAAAAAATTTCAGAATTGCACCTTGCAATGCGGAGAAATTACTGTTTGTGCATCTACAATATTCATTGATTTTTGCCGTTGAAAAACGTCCAGAAATGATTGAAGCTACTGACTGAATGAAAGGAGCTGGCATCTCACTCTCTTTGAGTCTTCTTTACCATGCTAAGAGGAGCAGGAAAAAGCAAAAAATTTCAGAATTGCACCTTGCAATGCGGAGAAATTACTGTTTGTGCATTTACAATATTCATTGATTTTTGCCATTGAAAAACGTCCAGAAATGATTGAAGCTACTGACTGAATGAAAGGAGCTGGCATCTCACTCTCTTTGAATCTTCTTTATCATGCTAAGAGGAGCAGGAAAAAGCAAAAAATTTCAGAATTGCACCTTGCAATGTGGAGCTATTACTGTTTGTGCATTTACAATATTCATTGATTTTTGCCATTGAAAAACATGTTTTTCATATACCAGAAATGTTTGAAGCTACTGACTGAATGAAAGGAGCTGGCATCTCACTCTCTTTGAATCTTCTTTATCATGCTAGGATTAACAGGAAAAAGCAAAAAATTTCAGAATTGCACCTTGCAATGTGGAGATATTACTGTTTGTGCATTTACAATATTCATTGATTTTTGCCATTGAAAAACGTTTTAGAAATACCAGAAATGTTTGAAGCTACTGACTGAATGAAAGGAGCTGGCATCTCACTCTCTTTGAATCTTCTTTATCATGCTAGGATTAACAGGAAAAAGCTAAAAATTTCAGAATTGCACCGTGCAATGTTGAGATATTACTGTTTGTGCATTTACAATATTCATTGATTTTTGCCATTGAAAAACATGTTTTTCATATACCAGAAATGTTTGAAGCTACTGACTGAATGAAAGGAGCTGGCATCTCACTCTCTTTGAATCTTCTTTATCATGCTAGGATTAGCAGGAAAAAGCAAAAAATTTCAGAATTGCACCTTGCAATGTGGAGTTATTACTGTTTGTGCATTTACAATATTCATTGATTTTTGCCATTGAAAAACATGTTTTTCATATACCAGAAATGTTTGAAGCTACTGACTGAATGAAAGGAGCTGGCATCTCACTCTCTTTGAATCTTCTTTATCATGCTAGGATTAACAGGAAAAAGCTAAAAATTTCATAATTGCACCGTGCAATGTGGAGATATTACTGTTTGTGCATTTACAATATTCATTGATTTTTGCCATTGAAAAACATGTTTTTCATATACCAGAAATGTTTGAAGCTACTGACTGAATGAAAGGAGCTGGCATCTCACTCTCTTTGAATCTTCTTTATCATGCTAGGATTAGCAGGAAAAAGCAAAAAATTTCAGAATTGCACCTTGCAATGTGGAGATATTACTGTTTGTGCATTTACAATATTCATTGATTTTTGCCATTGAAAAACATGTTTTTCATATACCAGAAATGTTTGAAGCTACTGACTGAATGAAAGGAGCTGGCATCTCACTCTCTTTGAATCTTCTTTATCATGCTAGGATTAACAGGAAAAAGCTAAAAATTTCAGAATTGCACCGTGCAATGTGGAGATATTACTGTTTGTGCATTTACAATATTCATTGATTTTTGCCATTGAAAAACATGTTTTTCATATACCAGAAATGTTTGAAGCTACTGACTGAATGAAAGGAGCTGGCATCTCACTCTCTTTGAATCTTCTTTATCATGCTAGGATTAGCAGGAAAAAGCAAAAAATTTCAGAATTGCACCTTGCAATGTGGAGATATTACTGTTTGTGCATTTACAATATTCATTGATTTTTGCCATTGAAAAACATGTTTTTCATATACCAGAAATGTTTGAAGCTACTGACTGAATGAAAGGAGCTGGCATCTCACTCTCTTTGAATCTTCTTTATCATGCTAGGATTAACAGGAAAAAGCAAAAAATTTCAGAATTGCACCTTGCAATGTGGAGATATTACTGTTTGTGCATTTACAATATTCATTGATTTTTGCCATTGAAAAACATGTTTTTCATATACCAGAAATGTTTGAGGCTACTGACTGAATGAAAGGAGCTGGCATCTCACTCTTTTTGAATCTTCTTTATCATGCTAGGATTAACAGGAAAAAGCTAAAAATTTCAGAATTGCACCGTGCAATGTTGAGATATTACTGTTTGTGCATTTACAATATTCATTGATTTTTGCCATTGAAAAACATGTTTTTCATATACCAGAAATGTTTGAAGCTACTGACTGAATGAAAGGAGCTGGCATCTCACTCTCTTTGAATCTTCTTTATCATGCTAGGATTAGCAGGAAAAAGCAAAAAATTTCAGAATTGCACCTTGCAATGTGGAGATATTACTGTTTGTGCATTTACAATATTCATTGATTTTTGCCATTGAAAAACATGTTTTTCATATACCAGAAATGTTTGAAGCTACTGACTGAATGAAAGGAGCTGGCATCTCACTCTCTTTGAATCTTCTTTATCATGCTAGGATTAACAGGAAAAAGCTAAAAATTTCATAATTGCACCGTGCAATGTGGAGATATTACTGTTTGTGCATTTACAATATTCATTGATTTTTGCCATTGAAAAACATGTTTTTCATATACCAGAAATGTTTGAAGCTACTGACTGAATGAAAGGAGCTGGCATCTCACTCTCTTTGAATCTTCTTTATCATGCTAGGATTAGCAGGAAAAAGCAAAAAATTTCAGAATTGCACCTTGCAATGTGGAGATATTACTGTTTGTGCATTTACAATATTCATTGATTTTTGCCATTGAAAAACATGTTTTTCATATACCAGAAATGTTTGAAGCTACTGACTGAATGAAAGGAGCTGGCATCTCACTCTCTTTGAATCTTCTTTATCATGCTAGGATTAACAGGAAAAAGCTAAAAATTTCATAATTGCACCGTGCAATGTGGAGATATTACTGTTTGTGCATTTACAATATTCATTGATTTTTGCCATTGAAAAACATGTTTTTCATATACCAGAAATGTTTGAAGCTACTGACTGAATGAAAGGAGCTGGCATCTCACTCTCTTTGGATCTTCTTTATCATGCTAGGATTAGCAGGAAAAAGCAAAAAATTTCAGAATTGCACCTTGCAATGTGGAGATATTACTGTTTGTGCATTTACAATATTCATTGATTTTTGCCATTGAAAAACATGTTTTTCATATACCAGAAATGTTTGAAGCTACTGACTGAATGAAAGGAGCTGGCATCTCACTCTCTTTGAATCTTCTTTATCATGCTAGGATTAACAGGAAAAAGCTAAAAATTTCAGAATTGCACCGTGCAATGTGGAGATATTACTGTTTGTGCATTTACAATATTCATTGATTTTTGCCATTGAAAAACATGTTTTTCATATACCAGAAATGTTTGAAGCTACTGACTGAATGAAAGGAGCTGGCATCTCACTCTCTTTGAATCTTCTTTATCATGCTAAGAGGAGCAGGAAAAAGCAAAAAATTTCAGAATTGCACCTTGCAATGCGGAGAAATTACTGTTTGTGCATTTACAATATTCATTGATTTTTGCCATTGAAAAACATCCAGAAATGATTGAAGCTACTGACTGAATGAAAGGAGCTGGCATCTCACTCTCTTTGAATCTTCTTTATCATGCTAAGAGGAGCAGGAAAAAGCAAAAAATTTCAGAATTGCACCTTGCAATGCGGAGAAATTACTGTTTGTGCGTTTACAATATTCATTGATTTTTGCCATTGAAAAACGTCCAGAAATGATTGAAGCTACTGACTGAATGAAAGGAGCTGGCATCTCAGTCTCTTTGAATCTTCTTTATCATGCTAAGAGGAGCAGGAAAAAGCAAAAAATTTCAGAATTGCACCTTGCAATGCGGAGAAATTACTGTTTGTGCATCTACAATATTCATTGATTTTTGCAGTTGAAAAACGTCCAGAAATGATTGAAGCTACTGACTGAATGAAAGGAGCTGGCATCTCACTCTCTTTGAGTCTTCTTTACCATGCTAAGAGGAGCAGGAAAAAGCAAAAAATTTCAGAATTGCACCTTGCAATGCGGAGAAATTACTGTTTGTGCATTTACAATATTCATTGATTTTTGCCATTGAAAAACGTCCAGAAATGATTGAAGCTACTGACTGAATGAAAGGAGCTGGCATCTCACTCTCTTTGAATCTTCTTTATCATGCTAAGAGGAGCAGGAAAAAGCAAAAAATTTCAGAATTGCACCTTGCAATGCGGAGAAATTACTGTTTGTGCATTTACAATATTCATTGATTTTTGCCATTGAAAAACATCATGTTATTCATATACCAGAAATGATTGAAGCTACTGACTGAATGAAAGGAGCTGGCATATCACTCTCTTTGAATCTTCTTTATCATGCTAAGAGGAGCAGGAAAAAGCAAAAAATTTCAGAATTGCACCTTGCAATGCGGAGAAATTACTGTTTGTGCATTTACAATATTCATTGATTTTTGCCATTGAAAAACGTCCAGAAATGATTGAAGCTACTGACTGAATGAAAGGAGCTGGCATCTCACTCTCTGAATCTTCTTTATCATGCTAAGAGGAGCAGGAAAAAGCAAAACATTTCAGAATTGCACCTTGCAATGCGGAGAAATTACTGTTTGTGCATTTACAATATTCATTGATTTTTGCCATTGAAAAACGTCCAGAAATGATTGAAGCTACTGACTGAATGAAAGGAGCTCTCATCTCACTCTCTTTGAATCTTCTTTATCATGCTAAGAGGAGCAGGAAAAAGCAAAAAATTTCAGAATTGCACCTTGCAATGCGGAGAAATTACTGTTTGTGCATTTACAATATTCATTGATTTTTGCCATTGAAAAACATCATGTTATTCATATACCAGAAATGTTTGAAGCTACTGACTGAATGAAAGGAGCTGGCATCTCACTCTCTTTGAATCTTCTTTATCATGCTAAGAGGAGCAGGAAAAAGCAAAAAATTTCAGAATTGCACCTTCAATGCGGAGAAATTACTGTTTGTGCATTTACAATATTCATTGATTTTTGCCATTGAAAAACGTCCAGAAATGATTGAAGCTACTGACTGAATGAAAGGAGCTGGCATCTCACTCTCTTTGAATCTTCTTTATCATGCTAAGAGGAGCAGGAAAAAGCAAAAAATTTCAGAATTGCACCTTGCAATGCGGAGATATTACTGTTTGTGCATTTACAATATTCATTAATTTTTGCCATTGAAAAACATCATGTTATTCATATACCAGAAATGATTGAAGCTACTGACTGAATGAAAGGAGCTGGCATCTCACTCTCTTTGAATCTTCTTTATCATGCTAAGAGGAGCAGGAAAAAGCAAAAAATTTCAGAATTGCACCTTGCAATGCGGAGAAATTACTGTTTGTGCATTTACAATATTCATTGATTTTTGCCATTGAAAAACATCATGTTATTCATATACCAGAAATGTTTGAAGCTACTGACTGAATGAAAGGAGCTGGCATCTCACTCTCTTTGAATCTTCTTTATCATACTAAGAGGAGCAGTAAAAAGCAAAAAATTTCAGAATTGCACCTTGCAATGCGGAGAAATTACTGTTTGTGCATTTACAATATTCATTGATTTTTGCCATTGAAAAACGTCCAGAAATGATTGAAGCTACTGACTGAATGAAAGGAGCTGGCATCTCACTCTCTTTGAATCTTCTTTATCATGCTAAGAGGAGCAGGAAAAAGCAAAAAATTTCAGAATTGCACCTTGCAATGCGGAGAAATTACTGTTTGTGCATTTACAATATTCATTGATTTTTGCCATTGAAAAACATCATGTTATTCATATACCAGAAATGATTGAAGCTACTGACTGAATGAAAGGAGCTGGCATATCACTCTCTTTGAATCTTCTTTATCATGCTAAGAGGAGCAGGAAAAAGCAAAAAATTTCAGAATTGCACCTTGCAATGCGGAGAAATTACTGTTTGTGCATTTACAATATTCATTGATTTTTGCCATTGAAAAACGTCCAGAAATGATTGAAGCTACTGACTGAATGAAAGGAGCTGGCATCTCACTCTCTGAATCTTCTTTATCATGCTAAGAGGAGCAGGAAAAAGCAAAACATTTCAGAATTGCACCTTGCAATGCGGAGAAATTACTGTTTGTGCATTTACAATATTCATTGATTTTTGCCATTGAAAAACGTCCAGAAATGATTGAAGCTACTGACTGAATGAAAGGAGCTCTCATCTCACTCTCTTTGAATCTTCTTTATCATGCTAAGAGGAGCAGGAAAAAGCAAAAAATTTCAGAATTGCACCTTGCAATGCGGAGAAATTACTGTTTGTGCATTTACAATATTCATTGATTTTTGCCATTGAAAAACATCATGTTATTCATATACCAGAAATGTTTGAAGCTACTGACTGAATGAAAGGAGCTGGCATCTCACTCTCTTTGAATCTTCTTTATCATGCTAAGAGGAGCAGGAAAAAGCAAAAAATTTCAGAATTGCACCTTCAATGCGGAGAAATTACTGTTTGTGCATTTACAATATTCATTGATTTTTGCCATTGAAAAACGTCCAGAAATGATTGAAGCTACTGACTGAATGAAAGGAGCTGGCATCTCACTCTCTTTGAATCTTCTTTATCATGCTAAGAGGAGCAGGAAAAAGCAAAAAATTTCAGAATTGCACCTTGCAATGCGGAGATATTACTGTTTGTGCATTTACAATATTCATTAATTTTTGCCATTGAAAAACATCATGTTATTCATATACCAGAAATGATTGAAGCTACTGACTGAATGAAAGGAGCTGGCATCTCACTCTCTTTGAATCTTCTTTATCATGCTAAGAGGAGCAGGAAAAAGCAAAAAATTTCAGAATTGCACCTTGCAATGCGGAGAAATTACTGTTTGTGCATTTACAATATTCATTGATTTTTGCCATTGAAAAACATCATGTTATTCATATACCAGAAATGTTTGAAGCTACTGACTGAATGAAAGGAGCTGGCATCTCACTCTCTTTGAATCTTCTTTATCATACTAAGAGGAGCAGGAAAAAGCAAAAAATTTCAGAATTGCACCTTGCAATGCGGAGAAATTACTGTTTGTGCATTTACAATATTCATTGATTTTTGCCATTGAAAAACGTCCAGAAATGATTGAAGCTACTGACTGAATGAAAGGAGCTGGCATCTCACTCTCTTTGAATCTTCTTTATCATGCTAAGAGGAGCAGGAAAAAGCAAAAAATTTCAGAATTGCACCTTGCAATGCGGAGAAATTACTGTTTGTGCATTTACAATATTCATTGATTTTTGCCATTGAAAAACGTCCAGAAATGATTGAAGCTACTGACTGAATGAAAGGAGCTGGCATCTCACTCTCTTTGAATCTTCTTTATGATGCTAAGAGGAGCAGGAAAAAGCAAAAATTTCAGAATTGCACCTTGCAATGCGGAGAAATTACTGTTTGTGCATTTACAATATTCATTGATTTTTGCCATTGAAAAACATCATGTTATTCATATACCAGAAATGTTTGAAGCTACTGACTGAATGAAAGGAGCTGGCATCTCACTCTCTTTGAATCTTCTTTATCATGCTAAGAGGAGCAGGAAAAAGCAAAAAATTTCAGAATTGCACCTTGCAATGCGAAGAAATTACTGTTTGTGCATTTACAATATTCATTGATTTTTGCCATTGAAAAACATCATGTTATTCATATACCAGAAATGTTTGAAGCTACTGACTGAATGAAAGGAGCTGGCATCTCACTCTCTTTGAATCTTCTTTATCATGCTAAGAGGAGCAGGAAAAAGCAAAAAATTTCAGAATTGCACCATGCAATGCGGAGAAATTACTGTTTGTGCATTTACAATATTCATTGATTTTTGCCATTGAAAAACGTCCAGAAATGATTGAAGCTACTGACTGAATGAAAGGAGCTGGCATCTCACTCTCTTTGAATCTTCTTTATCATGCTAAGAGGAGCAGGAAAAAGCAAAAAAATTCAGAATTGCACCTTCCAATGCGGAGAAATTACTGTTTGTGCATTTACAATATTCATTGATTTTTGCCATTGAAAAACATCATGTTATTCATATACCAGAAATGATTGAAGCTACTGACTGAATGAAAGGAGCTGGCATCTCACGCTCTTTGAATCTTCTTTTTCATGCTAAGAGGAGCAGGAAAAAGCAAAACATTTCAGAATTGCACCTTGCAATGCGGAGAAATTACTGTTTGTGCATTTACAATATTCATTGATTTTTGCCATTGAAAAACGTCCAGAAATGATTGAAGCTACTGACTGAATGAAAGGAGCTGGCATCTCACTCTCTTTGAATCTTCTTTATCATGCTAAGAGGAGCAGGAAAAAGCAAAAAATTTCAGAATTGCACCTTGCAATGCGGAGAAATTACTGCTTGTGCATTTACAATATTCATTGATTTTTGCCATTGAAAAACGTCCAGAAATGATTGAAGCTACTGACTGAATGAAAGGAGCTGGCATCTCACTCTCTTTGAGTCTTCTTTATCATGCTAAGAGGAGCAGGAAAAAGCAAAAAATTTCAGAATTGCACCTTGCAATGCGGAGAAATTACTGTTTGTGCATTTACAATATTCATTGATTTTTGCCATTGAAAAACGTCCAGAAATGATTAAAGCTACTGACTGAATGAAAGGAGCTGGCATCTCACTCTGAATCTTCTTTATCATGCTAAGAGGAGCAGGAAAAAGCAAAAAATTTCAGAATTGCACCTTGCAATGCGGAGAAATTACTGTTTGTGCATTTACAATATTCATTGATTTTTGCTATTGAAAAACGTCCAGAAATGATTGAAGCTACTGACTGAATGAAAGGAGCTGGCATCTCACTCTCTTTGAATCTTCTTTATCATGCTAAGAGGAGCAGGAAAAAGCAAAAAATTTCAGAATTGCACCTTGCAATGCGGAGAAATTACTGTTTGTGCATTTACAATATTCATTGATTTTTGCCGTTGAAAAACGTCCAGAAATGATTGAAGCTACTGACTGAATGAAAGGAGCTGGCATCTCATTCTCTTTGAATCTTCTTTATCATGCTAAGAGGAGCAGGAAAAAGCAAAAAATTTCAGAATTGCACCTTGCAATGCGGAGAAATTACTGTTTGTGCATTTACAATATTCATTGATTTTTGCCATTGAAAAACGTCCAGAAATGATTGAAGCTACTGACTGAATGAAAGGAGCTGGCATCTCACTCTCTTTGAATCTTCTTTATCATGCTAAGAGGAGCAGGAAAAAGCAAAAAATTTCAGAATTGCACCTTGCAATGCGGAGAAATTACTGTTTGTGCATTTACAATATTCATTGATTTTTGCCATTGAAAAACATCATGTTATTCATATTCCAGAAATGTTTGAAGCTACTGACTGAATGAAAGGAGCTGGCATCTCACTCTCTTTGAATCTTCTTTATCATGCTAAGAGGAGCAGGAAAAAGCAAAAAATTTCAGAATTGCACCTTGCAATGCGGAGAAATTACTGTTTGTGCATTTACAATATTCATTGATTTTTGCCATTGAAAAACGTCCAGAAATGATTGAAGCTACTGACTGAATGAAAGGAGCTCTCATCTCACTCTCTTTGAATCTTCTTTATCATGCTAAGAGGAGCAGGAAAAAGCAAAAAATTTCAGAATTGCACCTTGCAATGCGGAGAAATTACTGTTTGTGCATTTACAATATTCATTGATTTTTGCCATTGAAAAACATCATGTTATTCATATACCAGAAATGTTTGAAGCTACTGACTGAATGAAAGGAGCTGGCATCTCACTCTCTTTGAATCTTCTTTATCATGCTAAGAGGAGCAGGAAAAAGCAAAAAATTTCAGAATTGCACCTTCAATGCGGAGAAATTACTGTTTGTGCATTTACAATATTCATTGATTTTTGCCATTGAAAAACATGTTTTTCATATACCAGAAATGTTTGAAGCTACTGACTGAATGAAAGGAGCTGGCATCTCACTCTCTTTGAATCTTCTTTATCATGCTAGGATTAACAGGAAAAAGCTAAAAATTTCAGAATTGCACCGTGCAATGTGGAGATATTACTGTTTGTGCATTTACAATATTCATTGATTTTTGCCATTGAAAAACATGTTTTTCATATACCAGAAATGTTTGAAGCTACTGACTGAATGAAAGGAGCTGGCATCTCACTCTCTTTGAATCTTCTTTATCATGCTAAGAGGAGCAGGAAAAAGCAAAAAATTTCAGAATTGCACCTTGCAATGCGGAGAAATTACTGTTTGTGCATTTACAATATTCATTGATTTTTGCCATTGAAAAACATCCAGAAATGATTGAAGCTACTGACTGAATGAAAGGAGCTGGCATCTCACTCTCTTTGAATCTTCTTTATCATGCTAAGAGGAGCAGGAAAAAGCAAAAAATTTCAGAATTGCACCTTGCAATGCGGAGAAATTACTGTTTGTGCGTTTACAATATTCATTGATTTTTGCCATTGAAAAACGTCCAGAAATGATTGAAGCTACTGACTGAATGAAAGGAGCTGGCATCTCAGTCTCTTTGAATCTTCTTTATCATGCTAAGAGGAGCAGGAAAAAGCAAAAAATTTCAGAATTGCACCTTGCAATGCGGAGAAATTACTGTTTGTGCATCTACAATATTCATTGATTTTTGCCGTTGAAAAACGTCCAGAAATGATTGAAGCTACTGACTGAATGAAAGGAGCTGGCATCTCACTCTCTTTGAGTCTTCTTTACCATGCTAAGAGGAGCAGGAAAAAGCAAAAAATTTCAGAATTGCACCTTGCAATGCGGAGAAATTACTGTTTGTGCATTTACAATATTCATTGATTTTTGCCATTGAAAAACGTCCAGAAATGATTGAAGCTACTGACTGAATGAAAGGAGCTGGCATCTCACTCTCTTTGAATCTTCTTTATCATGCTAAGAGGAGCAGGAAAAAGCAAAAAATTTCAGAATTGCACCTTGCAATGCGGAGAAATTACTGTTTGTGCATTTACAATATTCATTGATTTTTGCCATTGAAAAACATCATGTTATTCATATACCAGAAATGATTGAAGCTACTGACTGAATGAAAGGAGCTGGCATATCACTCTCTTTGAATCTTCTTTATCATGCTAAGAGGAGCAGGAAAAAGCAAAAAATTTCAGAATTGCACCTTGCAATGGGGAGAAATTACTGTTTGTGCATTTACAATATTCATTGATTTTTGCCATTGAAAAACGTCCAGAAATGATTGAAGCTACTGACTGAATGAAAGGAGCTGGCATCTCACTCTCTGAATCTTCTTTATCATGCTAAGAGGAGCAGGAAAAAGCAAAACATTTCAGAATTGCACCTTGCAATGCGGAGAAATTACTGTTTGTGCATTTACAATATTCATTGATTTTTGCCATTGAAAAACGTCCAGAAATGATTGAAGCTACTGACTGAATGAAAGGAGCTCTCATCTCACTCTCTTTGAATCTTCTTTATCATGCTAAGAGGAGCAGGAAAAAGCAAAAAATTTCAGAATTGCACCTTGCAATGCGGAGAAATTACTGTTTGTGCATTTACAATATTCATTGATTTTTGCCATTGAAAAACATCATGTTATTCATATACCAGAAATGTTTGAAGCTACTGACTGAATGAAAGGAGCTGGCATCTCACTCTCTTTGAATCTTCTTTATCATGCTAAGAGGAGCAGGAAAAAGCAAAAAATTTCAGAATTGCACCTTCAATGCGGAGAAATTACTGTTTGTGCATTTACAATATTCATTGATTTTTGCCATTGAAAAACGTCCAGAAATGATTGAAGCTACTGACTGAATGAAAGGAGCTGGCATCTCACTCTCTTTGAATCTTCTTTATCATGCTAAGAGGAGCAGGAAAAAGCAAAAAATTTCAGAATTGCACCTTGCAATGCGGAGATATTACTGTTTGTGCATTTACAATATTCATTAATTTTTGCCATTGAAAAACATCATGTTATTCATATACCAGAAATGATTGAAGCTACTGACTGAATGAAAGGAGCTGGCATCTCACTCTCTTTGAATCTTCTTTATCATGCTAAGAGGAGCAGGAAAAAGCAAAAAATTTCAGAATTGCACCTTGCAATGCGGAGAAATTACTGTTTGTGCATTTACAATATTCATTGATTTTTGCCATTGAAAAACATCATGTTATTCATATACCAGAAATGTTTGAAGCTACTGACTGAATGAAAGGAGCTGGCATCTCACTCTCTTTGAATCTTCTTTATCATACTAAGAGGAGCAGGAAAAAGCAAAAAATTTCAGAATTGCACCTTGCAATGCGGAGAAATTACTGTTTGTGCATTTACAATATTCATTGATTTTTGCCATTGAAAAACGTCCAGAAATGATTGAAGCTACTGACTGAATGAAAGGAGCTGGCATCTCACTCTCTTTGAATCTTCTTTATCATGCTAAGAGGAGCAGGAAAAAGCAAAAAATTTCAGAATTGCACCTTGCAATGCGGAGAAATTACTGTTTGTGCATTTACAATATTCATTGATTTTTGCCATTGAAAAACATCATGTTATTCATATACCAGAAATGATTGAAGCTACTGACTGAATGAAAGGAGCTGGCATATCACTCTCTTTGAATCTTCTTTATCATGCTAAGAGGAGCAGGAAAAAGCAAAAAATTTCAGAATTGCACCTTGCAATGCGGAGAAATTACTGTTTGTGCATTTACAATATTCATTGATTTTTGCCATTGAAAAACGTCCAGAAATGATTGAAGCTACTGACTGAATGAAAGGAGCTGGCATCTCACTCTCTGAATCTTCTTTATCATGCTAAGAGGAGCAGGAAAAAGCAAAACATTTCAGAATTGCACCTTGCAATGCGGAGAAATTACTGTTTGTGCATTTACAATATTCATTGATTTTTGCCATTGAAAAACGTCCAGAAATGATTGAAGCTACTGACTGAATGAAAGGAGCTCTCATCTCACTCTCTTTGAATCTTCTTTATCATGCTAAGAGGAGCAGGAAAAAGCAAAAAATTTCAGAATTGCACCTTGCAATGCGGAGAAATTACTGTTTGTGCATTTACAATATTCATTGATTTTTGCCATTGAAAAACATCATGTTATTCATATACCAGAAATGTTTGAAGCTACTGACTGAATGAAAGGAGCTGGCATCTCACTCTCTTTGAATCTTCTTTATCATGCTAAGAGGAGCAGGAAAAAGCAAAAAATTTCAGAATTGCACCTTCAATGCGGAGAAATTACTGTTTGTGCATTTACAATATTCATTGATTTTTGCCATTGAAAAACGTCCAGAAATGATTGAAGCTACTGACTGAATGAAAGGAGCTGGCATCTCACTCTCTTTGAATCTTCTTTATCATGCTAAGAGGAGCAGGAAAAAGCAAAAAATTTCAGAATTGCACCTTGCAATGCGGAGATATTACTGTTTGTGCATTTACAATATTCATTAATTTTTGCCATTGAAAAACATCATGTTATTCATATACCAGAAATGATTGAAGCTACTGACTGAATGAAAGGAGCTGGCATCTCACTCTCTTTGAATCTTCTTTATCATGCTAAGAGGAGCAGGAAAAAGCAAAAAATTTCAGAATTGCACCTTGCAATGCGGAGAAATTACTGTTTGTGCATTTACAATATTCATTGATTTTTGCCATTGAAAAACATCATGTTATTCATATACCAGAAATGTTTGAAGCTACTGACTGAATGAAAGGAGCTGGCATCTCACTCTCTTTGAATCTTCTTTATCATACTAAGAGGAGCAGGAAAAAGCAAAAAATTGCAGAATTGCACCTTGCAATGCGGAGAAATTACTGTTTGTGCATTTACAATATTCATTGATTTTTGCCATTGAAAAACGTCCAGAAATGATTGAAGCTACTGACTGAATGAAAGGAGCTGGCATCTCACTCTCTTTGAATCTTCTTTATCATGCTAAGAGGAGCAGGAAAAAGCAAAAAATTTCAGAATTGCACCTTGCAATGCGAAGAAATTACTGTTTGTGCATTTACAATATTCATTGATTTTTGCCATTGAAAAACATCATGTTATTCATATACCAGAAATGTTTGAAGCTACTGACTGAATGAAAGGAGCTGGCATCTCACTCTCTTTGAATCTTCTTTATCATGCTAAGAGGAGCAGGAAAAAGCAAAAAATTTCAGAATTGCACCATGCAATGCGGAGAAATTACTGTTTGTGCATTTACAATATTCATTGATTTTTGCCATTGAAAAACGTCCAGAAATGATTGAAGCTACTGACTGAATGAAAGGAGCTGGCATCTCACTCTCTTTGAATCTTCTTTATCATGCTAAGAGGAGCAGGAAAAAGCAAAAAAATTCAGAATTGCACCTTCCAATGCGGAGAAATTACTGTTTGTGCATTTACAATATTCATTGATTTTTGCCATTGAAAAACATCATGTTATTCATATACCAGAAATGATTGAAGCTACTGACTGAATGAAAGGAGCTGGCATCTCACGCTCTTTGAATCTTCTTTTTCATGCTAAGAGGAGCAGGAAAAAGCAAAACATTTCAGAATTGCACCTTGCAATGCGGAGAAATTACTGTTTGTGCATTTACAATATTCATTGATTTTTGCCATTGAAAAACGTCCAGAAATGATTGAAGCTACTGACTGAATGAAAGGAGCTGGCATCTCACTCTCTTTGAATCTTCTTTATCATGCTAAGAGGAGCAGGAAAAAGCAAAAAATTTCAGAATTGCACCTTGCAATGCGGAGAAATTACTGCTTGTGCATTTACAATATTCATTGATTTTTGCCATTGAAAAACGTCCAGAAATGATTGAAGCTACTGACTGAATGAAAGGAGCTGGCATCTCACTCTCTTTGAGTCTTCTTTATCATGCTAAGAGGAGCAGGAAAAAGCAAAAAATTTCAGAATTGCACCTTGCAATGCGGAGAAATTACTGTTTGTGCATTTACAATATTCATTGATTTTTGCCATTGAAAAACGTCCAGAAATGATTAAAGCTACTGACTGAATGAAAGGAGCTGGCATCTCACTCTGAATCTTCTTTATCATGCTAAGAGGAGCAGGAAAAAGCAAAAAATTTCAGAATTGCACCTTGCAATGCGGAGAAATTACTGTTTGTGCATTTACAATATTCATTGATTTTTGCTATTGAAAAACGTCCAGAAATGATTGAAGCTACTGACTGAATGAAAGGAGCTGGCATCTCACTCTCTTTGAATCTTCTTTATCATGCTAAGAGGAGCAGGAAAAAGCAAAAAATTTCAGAATTGCACCTTGCAATGCGGAGAAATTACTGTTTGTGCATTTACAATATTCATTGATTTTTGCCGTTGAAAAACGTCCAGAAATGATTGAAGCTACTGACTGAATGAAAGGAGCTGGCATCTCATTCTCTTTGAATCTTCTTTATCATGCTAAGAGGAGCAGGAAAAAGCAAAAAATTTCAGAATTGCACCTTGCAATGCGGAGAAATTACTGTTTGTGCATTTACAATATTCATTGATTTTTGCCATTGAAAAACGTCCAGAAATGATTGAAGCTACTGACTGAATGAAAGGAGCTGGCATCTCACTCTCTTTGAATCTTCTTTATCATGCTAAGAGGAGCAGGAAAAAGCAAAAAATTTCAGAATTGCACCTTGCAATGCGGAGAAATTACTGTTTGTGCATTTACAATATTCATTGATTTTTGCCATTGAAAAACATCATGTTATTCATATTCCAGAAATGTTTGAAGCTACTGACTGAATGAAAGGAGCTGGCATCTCACTCTCTTTGAATCTTCTTTATCATGCTAAGAGGAGCAGGAAAAAGCAAAAAATTTCAGAATTGCACCTTGCAATGCGGAGAAATTACTGTTTGTGCATTTACAATATTCATTGATTTTTGCCATTGAAAAACGTCCAGAAATGATTGAAGCTACTGACTGAATGAAAGGAGCTGGCATCTCACTCTCTTTGAATCTTCTTTATCATGCTAAGAGGAGCAGGAAAAAGCAAAAAATTTCAGAATTGCACCTTGCAATGCGGAGATATTACTGTTTGTGCATTTACAATATTCATTAATTTTTGCCATTGAAAAACATCATGTTATTCATATACCAGAAATGATTGAAGCTACTGACTGAATGAAAGGAGCTGGCATCTCACTCTCTTTGAATCTTCTTTATCATGCTAAGAGGAGCAGGAAAAAGCAAAAAATTTCAGAATTGCACCTTGCAATGCGGAGAAATTACTGTTTGTGCATTTACAATATTCATTGATTTTTGCCATTGAAAAACATCATGTTATTCATATACCAGAAATGTTTGAAGCTACTGACTGAATGAAAGGAGCTGGCATCTCACTCTCTTTGAATCTTCTTTATCATACTAAGAGGAGCAGGAAAAAGCAAAAAATTTCAGAATTGCACCTTGCAATGCGGAGAAATTACTGTTTGTGCATTTACAATATTCATTGATTTTTGCCATTGAAAAACGTCCAGAAATGATTGAAGCTACTGACTGAATGAAAGGAGCTGGCATCTCACTCTCTTTGAATCTTCTTTATCATGCTAAGAGGAGCAGGAAAAAGCAAAAAATTTCAGAATTGCACCTTGCAATGCGGAGAAATTACTGTTTGTGCATTTACAATATTCATTGATTTTTGCCATTGAAAAACGTCCAGAAATGATTGAAGCTACTGACTGAATGAAAGGAGCTGGCATCTCACTCTCTTTGAATCTTCTTTATCATGCTAAGAGGAGCAGGAAAAAGCAAAAATTTCAGAATTGCACCTTGCAATGCGGAGAAATTACTGTTTGTGCATTTACAATATTCATTGATTTTTGCCATTGAAAAACATCATGTTATTCATATACCAGAAATGTTTGAAGCTACTGACTGAATGAAAGGAGCTGGCATCTCACTCTCTTTGAATCTTCTTTATCATGCTAAGAGGAGCAGGAAAAAGCAAAAAATTTCAGAATTGCACCTTGCAATGCGAAGAAATTACTGTTTGTGCATTTACAATATTCATTGATTTTTGCCATTGAAAAACATCATGTTATTCAT